>NW_028181321.1:0-137816 GCF_964211825.1 Aythya ferina | reverse complement strand
AAAACACGTCAAAAACACCCCAACAAATATCGGCATCACCCCCAAAACTGGAAGAAAATCCGCCAAAACCATAGATCCACCCCAAAACCACCCTAAACCTACCTGATGTTCTCCAAAACCCACAATCCACTCCTATTTAACATAATGACAAACAAGAACACAACAAAACCTAATGGAGACCCCAAAACACGTCAAAAACACCCCAACAAATATCGGCATCACCCCCAAAACTGGAAGAAAATCCGCCAAAACCATAGATCCACCCCAAAACCACCCTAAACCTACCTGATCTTCTCCAAAACCCACAATCCACTCCTATTTAACATAATGACAAACAAGAACCCAACAAAACCTAATGGAGACCCCAAAACACGTCAAAAACACCCCAAAAAATATCGGCATCACCCCCAAAACTGGAAGAAAATACGCCAAAACCATAGATCCACCCCAAAACCACCCTAAACCTACCTGATGTTCTCCAAAACCCACAATTTACCCTTTTCCAACACGATGACCAACGAGAACACAACAAAACCCAACGGAGACCCCAAAAAACGTCAAAAACACCCCAAACAAGAACGGCATCACCCCAAAACTGGAAGAAAATCCCCCAAAACCATAGATCCCACCCCAAAAACACCCTAAACCTACTTGATCTTCTCCAAAACCCACAATCCACAACTATTTAACATAATGACCAACAAGAACACAACAAAACCCAACGGAGACCCCAAAACACGTCAAAAACACCCCAAAAAATATCGGCATCACCCCCAAATCTGGAAGAAAATACGCCAAAACCATAGATCCACCCCAAAACCACCCTAAACCTACCTGATCTTCTCCAAAACCCACAATCCACTCCTATTTAACATAATGACCAACAAGAACACAACAAAACCCAACGGAGACCCCAAAACACATCAAAAACACCCCAAACAAGAACAGCTTCATGCCAAAAAATAGAAGAAAACCCCAAATACCATAGATCCACCCCAAAGACACCCTAAACCTACCTGATGTTCTCCAAAACCCACAATCCACAACTATTTAACATAATGACCAACAAGAACACAACAAAACCCAACGGAGACCCCAAAACACATCAAAAACACCCCAAAAAAGAACAGCTTCATGCCAAAAAATAGAAGAAAACACCAAATACCATAGATCCACCCCAAAGACACCCTAAACCTACCTGATGTTCTCCAAAACACACAATTTACACTTTTCCACCATGATGACCAACGAGAACCCAACAAAACCAAACAGAGACCCCAAAAACCTTAAAAAACACCCCAAACAAGAATGGCATCACCTCCAAAACTGGAAGAAAATACGCCAAAACCATAGCTCCACCCCAAAACCACCCTAAACCTACCTGAAGTTCTCCAAAACCCACAGTCCACTCCTATTTAACATAATGACCAACAAGAACCCAACAAACCCAACGGAGACCCCAAAACACATCAAAAACACCCCAAAAAAGAACAGGTTCATGCCAAAAAATAGAAGAAAACCCCAAATACCATAGATCCACCCCAAAGACACCCTAAACCTACCTGATGTTCTCCAAAACCCACAATGTACCCTTTTCCACCATGATGACCAACGAGAACCCAACAAAACCAAACAGAGACACCAAAAACCTTAAAAAACACCCCAAACAAAAATGGCATCACCCCCAAAACTGGAAGAAAATCCCCCAAAACCATAGATCCACCCCAAAACCATCCTAAACCTACCTGAAGTTCTCCAAAACCCACAATTTACACTTTTCCACCATGATGACCAACAAGAACACAACAAAACCCAACGGAGACCCCAAAACACGTCCAAAACACCCCAAAAAAGAACAGGATCACGCCAAAAAATAGAAGAAAACCCCAAATACCATAGATCCTCCCCAAAGACACCCTAAACCTACCTGATGTTCTCCTAATCCCAAAGCACACTCCCAACCACCATAAAACACATTAGGAACTCAACGAAACGCAACGGAAACCCCAAAACACTTCAAAATCACACGAAGAAAGGAGAGGATCACTCTCCAAAATAGAAGAAAACCCCAAATACCATGAATCCACGCGAAAAGTCCCCCTAAACCTACCTGAAGTTCTCCAAAACCCACAATTTACCCTTTTACAACACGATGACCATGGAAAACCAAATGAAACACAACGGAGACCCCAAAACACGTCAAAATAAACACAAAAAGTCCAGGATCATCCCCCCCCCCCCCCAAAAAAAAAAAAAAAAAAAAAAAAAACTGAGTACCATAAATCCACCCCAAAACCACCCTAAACCTACCTGATGTTCTCCAAAACACACAATTTACCATTTTCCAACACGATGACCAACGAGAACCCAACAAAACCAAACAGAGACCCCAAAAACCTTAAAAAACACCCCAAACAAGAATGGCATCACCTCCAAAACTGGAAGAAAATACGCCAAAACCATAGCTCCACCCCAAAACCACCCTAAACCTACCTGATCTTCTCCAAAACCCACAATCCACTCCTATTTAACATAATGACAAACGAGAACACAACAAAACCTAATGGAGACACCAAAACACGTCAAAAACACCCCAACAAATATCGGCATCACCCCCAAAACTGGAAGAAAATCCGCCAAAACCATAGATCCACCCCAAAACCACCCTAAACCTACCTGATGTTCTCCAAAACCCACAATCCACTCCTATTTAACATAATGACAAACAAGAACAGAACAAAACCTAATGGAGACCCCAAAACACGTCAAAAACACCCCAACAAATATCGGCATCACCCCCAAAACTGGAAGAAAATCCGCCAAAACCATAGATCCACCCCAAAACCACCCTAAACCTACCTGATCTTCTCCAAAACCCACAATCCACTCCTATTTAACATAATGACAAACAAGAACACAACAAAACCTAATGGAGACCCCAAAACACGTCAAAAACACTCCAAAATATATCGGCATCACCCCCAAAACTGGAAGAAAATACACCAACACCATAGATCCACCCCAAAACCACCCTAAACCTACCTGATGTTCTCCAAAACCCACAATTTACTCTTTTACAACTCGATGACCATGGAAAACCCAATGAAACACAACGGAGACCCCAAAACACGTCAAAAACACCCCAAAAAATATCGGTATCACCCCCAAATCTGGAAGAAAATACGCCAAAACCATAGATCCACCCCAAAACCACCCTAAACCTACCTGATCTTCTCCAAAACCCACAATCCACTCCTATTTAACATAATGACCAACAAGAACACAACAAAACCCAACGGAGACCCCAAAACACATCAAAAACACCCCAAACAAGAACAGCTTCATGCCAAAAAATAGAAGAAAACCCCAAATACCATAGATCCACCCCAAAGACACCCTAAACCTACCTGATGTTCTCCAAAACACACAATTTACACTTTTCCACCATGATGACCAACGAGAACCCAACAAAACCAAACAGAGACCCCAAAAACCTTAAAAAACACCCCAAACAAGAATGGCATCACCTCCAAAACTGGAAGAAAATACGCCAAAACCATAGCTCCAACCCAAAACCACCCTAAACCTACCTGCTCTTCTCCAAAACCCACAATTTACTCTTTTCCACCATGATGACCATGGAAAACCCAATGAAACACAACGGAGACCCCAAAACACGTCAAAAACACTCCAGAAAATATCGGCATCACCCCCAAAACTGGAAGAAAATACGCCAAAACCATAGATCCACCCCAAAACCACCCTAAACCTACCTGATGTTCTCCAAAACCCACAATTTACCCTTTTCCACCATGATGACCAATGAGAACCCTACAAAACCAAACAGAGACCCCAAAAACCTTAAAAAACACCCCAAACAAGAATGGCATCACCCCCAAAACTGGAAGAAAATCCCCCAAAACCATAGATCCACCCCAAAACCACCCTAAACCTACCTGATCTTCTCCAAAACCCACAATTTACCCTTTTCCACCATGATGACCATGGAAAACCCAATGAAACACAACGGAGACCCCAAAACACGTCAAAAACACCCCAAACAAGAACGGGATCACACAAAAAACTTGAAGAAAATCCACCAATACCATAGATCCACCCCAAAACCACCCTAAACCTACCTGATCTTCTCCAAAACCCACAATCCACTCCTATTTAACATAATGACCAACAAGAACACAACAAAACCCAACGGAGACCCCAAAACACGTCCAAATAACCCCAAACAAGAACAGGATCACCCCAAAACGAAAGAAAAACCCAAATACCATGAATCCACCCCAAACGTCCCCCTTAACCTACCTGATGTTCTCCAAAACCCACAATTTAACATTTTCCAACATGATGACAACGGAAAACGCAACGAAACCCAACAGAGACCCCAAAACACGTCAAAAACACCACAAAAAAAAAGAACAGGATCACCCCCCAAAAAAAAACAGAAGAAAACCCCAAATACCATAGATGCACCCCCAAACCACACTAAACCTACCTGATGTTCACCAAAACCAACTATTTATCATTTTCCACACTGATGACCAACAAGAACCCAACTAAAATCCAACGGAGACCCCAAAACACGTCAAAAACACGCCAAGAAGGAACTGGATCAGAAGAAAAAAACCCAAAACCATGATTTTCCCCCAAAAACCACCCTAAGCTCACCTGATCTTCTCCAAACCCCACAATCCACTCCCATTGACCTTAACGACAAACGACAACCCAACGAAACCCAACGGAGACCCCAAAACATGTCAAAAACACACCAAAAAGAACAAGATCACCCCAAAAAAAAAAAAAAAAAAAAAAAAAAAAAAAAAAACAGAAGAAAAACACAAACACCATGAATCCACCCCAAAAGTCCAATTAAAACTACCTGAAGTTCTCCAAAACCCGCAATTTACCCTTTTCCACCATGATGACCATGGAAAACCTAATGAAACACAACGGAGACCCCAAAACACGTCAAAAACAACCCCAAAAAATATCGGCATCACCCCCAAATCTGGAAGAAAATACGCCAAAACCATAGATCCACCCCAAAACCACCCTAAACCTACCTGATCTTCTCCAAAACCCACAATCCACTCCTATTTAACATAATGACCAACAAGAACACAACAAAACCCAACGGAGACCCCAAAACACATCAAAAACACCCCAAACAAGAACAGCTTCATGCCAAAAAATAGAAGAAAACCCCAAATACCATAGATCCACCCCAAAGACACCCTAAACCTACCTGATGTTCTCCAAAACCCACAATCCACTCCTATTTAACATAATGACCAACAAGAACACAACAAAACCCAACGGAGACCCCAAAACACATCAAAAACACCCCAAACAAGAACAGCTTCATGCCAAAAAATAGAAGAAAACCCCAAATACCATAGATCCACCCCAAAGACACCCTAAACCTACCTGATGTTCTCCAAAACACACAATCCACAACTATTTAACATAATGACCAACAAGAACACAACAAAACCCAACGGAGACCCCAAAACACATCAAAAACACCCCAAAAAAGAACAGCTTCATGCCAAAAAATAGAAGAAAACCCCAAATACCATAGATCCACCCCAAAGACACCCTAAACCTACCTGATGTTCTCCAAAACCCACAATGTACCCTTTTCCACCATGATGACCAACGAGAACCCAACAAAACCAAACAGAGACCCCAAAAACCTTAAAAAACACCCCAAACAAGAATGGCATCACCCCCAAAACTGGAAGAAAATCCCCCAAAACAATAGATCCACCCCAAAACCACCCTAAACCTACCTGAAGTTCTCCAAAACCCACAATTTACACTTTTCCACCATGATGACCAACGAGAACACAACAAAACCCAACGGAGTCCCCAAAACACATCAAAAACACCCCAAAAAAGAACAGCTTCATGCCAAAAAATAGAAGAAAACCCCAAATACCATAGATCCACCCCAAAGACACCCTAAACCTACCTGATGTTCTCCAAAACCCACAATCCACAACTATTTAACATAATGACCAACAAGAACACAACAAAACCCAACGGAGACCCCAAAACACATCAAAAACACCCCAAAAAAGAACAGCTTCATGCCAAAAAATAGAAGAAAACCCCAAATACCATAGATCCACCCCAAAGACACCCTAAACCTACCTGATGTTCTCCAAAACCCACAATGTACCCTTTTCCACCATGATGACCAACGAGAACCCAACAAAACCAAACAGAGACACCAAAAACCTTAAAAAACACCCCAAACAAAAATGGCATCACCCCCAAAACTGGAAGAAAATCCCCCAAAACCATAGATCCACCCCAAAACCACCCTAAACCTACCTGAAGTTCTCCAAAACCCACAATTTACACTTTTCCACCATGATGACCAACGAGAACACAACAAAACCCAACGGAGTCCCCAAAACACGTCCAAAACACCCCAAAACAGAACAGGATCACGCCAAAAAATAGAAGAAAACCCCAAATACCATAGATCCTCCCCAAAGACACCCTAAACCTACCTGATGTTCTCCTAATCCCAAAGCACACTCCCAACCACCATAAAACACATTAGGAACTCAACGAAACGCAACGGAAACCCCAAAACACTTCAAAATCACACGAAGAAAGGAGAGGATCACTCTCCAAAATAGAAGAAAACCCCAAATACCATGAATCCACGCGAAAAGTCCCCCTAAACCTACCTGAAGTTCTCCAAAACCCACAATTTACCCTTTTACAACACGATGACCATGGAAAACCAAATGAAACACAACGGAGACCCCAAAACACGTCAAAAACAACACAAAAAGTACAGGATCATCCCCCCCCCCCAAAAAAAAAAAAAAAAAAAAAAAAAACTGAGTACCATATATCCACCCCAAAACCACCCTAAACCTACCTGATCTTCTCCAAAACACACAATTTACACTTTTCCACCATGATGACCAACGAGAACACAACAAAACCAAACAGAGACCCCAAAAACATTAAAAAACACCCCAAACAAAAATGGCATCACCCCCAAAACTGGAAGAAAATCCCCCAAAACCATAGATCCACCCCAAAACCACCCTACACCTACCTGATGTTCTCCAAAACCAACAATTTACCCTTTTCCAACACGATGACCAACGAGAACCCAACAAAACCCAACAGAGACCCCAAAAAACGTCAAAAACACCCCAAACAAGAACGGCATCACCCCCAAAATTGGAAGAAAATACGCCAAAACCATAGATCCACCCCAAAACCACCCTAAACCTACCTGATCTTCTCCAAAACCCACAATCCACTCCTATTTAACATAATGACAAACGAGAACACAACAAAACCTAATGGAGACCCCAAAACACGTCAAAAACACCCCAACAAATATCGGCATCACCCCCAAAACTGGAAGAAAATCCGCCAAAACCATAGATCCACCCCAAAACCACCCTAAACCTACCTGATGTTCTCCAAAACCCACAATCCACTCCTATTTAACATAATGACAAACAAGAACACAACAAAACCTAATGGAGACCCCAAAACACGTCAAAAACACCCCAACAAATATCGGCATCACCCCCAAAACTGGAAGAAAATCCGCCAAAACCATAGATCCACCCCAAAACCACCCTAAACCTACCTGATCTTCTCCAAAACCCACAATCCACTCCTATTTAACATAATGACAAACAAGAACCCAACAAAACCTAATGGAGACCCCAAAACACGTCAAAAACACCCCAAAAAATATCGGCATCACCCCCAAAACTGGAAGAAAATACGCCAAAACCATAGATCCACCCCAAAACCACCCTAAACCTACCTGATGTTCTCCAAAACCCACAATTTACCCTTTTCCAACACGATGACCAACGAGAACACAACAAAACCCAACGGAGACCCCAAAAAACGTCAAAAACACCCCAAACAAGAACGGCATCACCCCAAAACTGGAAGAAAATCCCCCAAAACCATAGATCCACCCCAAAAACACCCTAAACCTACTTGATCTTCTCCAAAACCCACAATCCACAACTATTTAACATAATGACCAACAAGAACACAACAAAACCCAACGGAGACCCCAAAACACGTCAAAAACACCCCAAAAAATATCGGCATCACCCCCAAATCTGGAAGAAAATACGCCAAAACCATAGATCCACCCCAAAACCACCCTAAACCTACCTGATCTTCTCCAAAACCCACAATCCACTCCTATTTAACATAATGACCAACAAGAACACAACAAAACCCAACGGAGACCCCAAAACACATCAAAAACACCCCAAACAAGAACAGCTTCATGCCAAAAAATAGAAGAAAACCCCAAATACCATAGATCCACCCCAAAGACACCCTAAACCTACCTGATGTTCTCCAAAACCCACAATTTACCCTTTTCCGCCATGATGACCAACGAGAACCCAACAAAACCAAACAGAGACCCCAAAAACCTTAAAAAACACCCCAAACAAGAATGGCATCACCTCCAAAACTGGAAGAAAATACGCCAAAACCATAGCTCCACCCCAAAACCACCCTAAACCTACCTGATCTTCTCCAAAACCCACAATCCACTCCTATTTAACATAATGACCAACAAGAACACAACAAAACCAAACGGAGACCCCAAAACACATCAAAAACACCCCAAAAAAGAACAGCTTCATGCCAAAAAATAGAAGAAAACCCCAAATACCATAGATCCACCCCAAAGACACCCTAAACCTACCTGATGTTCTCCAAAACCCACAATGTACCCTTTTCCACCATGATGACCAACGAGAACCCAACAAAACCAAACAGAGACACCAAAAACCTTAAAAAACACCCCAAACAAAAATGGCATCACCCCCAAAACTGGAAGAAAATCCCCCAAAACCATAGATCCACCCCAAAACCATCCTAAACCTACCTGAAGTTCTCCAAAACCCACAATTTACACTTTTCCACCATGATGACCAACAAGAACACAACAAAACCCAACGGAGACCCCAAAACACGTCCAAAACACCCCAAAAAAGAACAGGATCACGCCAAAAAATAGAAGAAAACCCCAAATACCATAGATCCTCCCCAAAGACACCCTAAACCTACCTGATGTTCTCCTAATCCCAAAGCACACTCCCAACCACCATAAAACACATTAGGAACTCAACGAAACGCAACGGAAACCCCAAAACACTTCAAAATCACACGAAGAAAGGAGAGGATCACTCTCCAAAATAGAAGAAAACCCCAAATACCATGAATCCACGCGAAAAGTCCCCCTAAACCTACCTGAAGTTCTCCAAAACCCACAATTTACCCTTTTACAACACGATGACCATGGAAAACCAAATGAAACACAACGGAGACCCCAAAACACGTCAAAATAAACACAAAAAGTCCAGGATCATCCCCCCCCCCCCCAAAAAAAAAAAAAAAAAAAAAAAAACTGAGTACCATAAATCCACCCCAAAACCACCCTAAACCTACCTGATGTTCTCCAAAACACACAATTTACCATTTTCCAACACGATGACCAACGAGAACCCAACAAAACCAAACAGAGACCCCAAAAACCTTAAAAAACACCCCAAACAAGAATGGCATCACCTCCAAAACTGGAAGAAAATACGCCAAAACCATAGCTCCACCCCAAAACCACCCTAAACCTACCTGATCTTCTCCAAAACCCACAATCCACTCCTATTTAACATAATGACAAACGAGAACACAACAAAACCTAATGGAGACACCAAAACACGTCAAAAACACCCCAACAAATATCGGCATCACCCCCAAAACTGGAAGAAAATCCGCCAAAACCATAGATCCACCCCAAAACCACCCTAAACCTACCTGATGTTCTCCAAAACCCACAATCCACTCCTATTTAACATAATGACAAACAAGAACAGAACAAAACCTAATGGAGACCCCAAAACACGTCAAAAACACCCCAACAAATATCGGCATCACCCCCAAAACTGGAAGAAAATCCGCCAAAACCATAGATCCACCCCAAAACCACCCTAAACCTACCTGATCTTCTCCAAAACCCACAATCCACTCCTATTTAACATAATGACAAACAAGAACACAACAAAACCTAATGGAGACCCCAAAACACGTCAAAAACACTCCAAAATATATCGGCATCACCCCCAAAACTGGAAGAAAATACACCAACACCATAGATCCACCCCAAAACCACCCTAAACCTACCTGATGTTCTCCAAAACCCACAATTTACTCTTTTACAACTCGATGACCATGGAAAACCCAATGAAACACAACGGAGACCCCAAAACACGTCAAAAACACCCCAAAAAATATCGGTATCACCCCCAAATCTGGAAGAAAATACGCCAAAACCATAGATCCACCCCAAAACCACCCTAAACCTACCTGATCTTCTCCAAAACCCACAATCCACTCCTATTTAACATAATGACCAACAAGAACACAACAAAACCCAACGGAGACCCCAAAACACATCAAAAACACCCCAAACAAGAACAGCTTCATGCCAAAAAATAGAAGAAAACCCCAAATACCATAGATCCACCCCAAAGACACCCTAAACCTACCTGATGTTCTCCAAAACACACAATTTACACTTTTCCACCATGATGACCAACGAGAACCCAACAAAACCAAACAGAGACCCCAAAAACCTTAAAAAACACCCCAAACAAGAATGGCATCACCTCCAAAACTGGAAGAAAATACGCCAAAACCATAGCTCCAACCCAAAACCACCCTAAACCTACCTGCTCTTCTCCAAAACCCACAATTTACTCTTTTCCACCATGATGACCATGGAAAACCCAATGAAACACAACGGAGACCCCAAAACACGTCAAAAACACTCCAGAAAATATCGGCATCACCCCCAAAACTGGAAGAAAATACGCCAAAACCATAGATCCACCCCAAAACCACCCTAAACCTACCTGATGTTCTCCAAAACCCACAATTTACCCTTTTCCACCATGATGACCAATGAGAACCCTACAAAACCAAACAGAGACCCCAAAAACCTTAAAAAACACCCCAAACAAGAATGGCATCACCCCCAAAACTGGAAGAAAATCCCCCAAAACCATAGATCCACCCCAAAACCACCCTAAACCTACCTGATCTTCTCCAAAACCCACAATTTACCCTTTTCCACCATGATGACCATGGAAAACCCAATGAAACACAACGGAGACCCCAAAACACGTCAAAAACACCCCAAACAAGAACGGCATCACACAAAAAACTTGAAGAAAATCCACCAATACCATAGATCCACCCCAAAACCACCCTAAACCTACCTGATCTTCTCCAAAACCCACAATCCACTCCTATTTAACATAATGACCAACAAGAACACAACAAAACCCAACGGAGACCCCAAAACACGTCCAAATAACCCCAAACAAGAACAGGATCACCCCAAAACGAAAGAAAAACCCAAATACCATGAATCCACCCCAAACGTCCCCCTTAACCTACCTGATGTTCTCCAAAACCCACAATTTAACATTTTCCAACATGATGACAACGGAAAACGCAACGAAACCCAACAGAGACCCCAAAACACGTCAAAAACACCACAAAAAAAAAGAACAGGATCACCCCCCAAAAAAAAACAGAAGAAAACCCCAAATACCATAGATGCACCCCCAAACCACACTAAACCTACCTGATGTTCACCAAAACCAACTATTTATCATTTTCCACACTGATGACCAACAAGAACCCAACTAAAATCCAACGGAGACCCCAAAACACGTCAAAAACACGCCAAGAAGGAACTGGATCAGAAGAAAAAAACCCAAAACCATGATTTTCCCCCAAAAACCACCCTAAGCTCACCTGATCTTCTCCAAACCCCACAATCCACTCCCATTGACCTTAACGACAAACGACAACCCAACGAAACCCAACGGAGACCCCAAAACATGTCAAAAACACACCAAAAAGAACAAGATCACCCCAAAAAAAAAAAAAAAAAAAAAAAAAAAAAAAAAACAGAAGAAAAACACAAACACCATGAATCCACCCCAAAAGTCCAATTAAAACTACCTGAAGTTCTCCAAAACCCGCAATTTACCCTTTTCCACCATGATGACCATGGAAAACCTAATGAAACACAACGGAGACCCCAAAACACGTCAAAAACAACCCCAAAAAATATCGGCATCACCCCCAAATCTGGAAGAAAATACGCCAAAACCATAGATCCACCCCAAAACCACCCTAAACCTACCTGATCTTCTCCAAAACCCACAATCCACTCCTATTTAACATAATGACCAACAAGAACACAACAAAACCCAACGGAGACCCCAAAACACATCAAAAACACCCCAAACAAGAACAGCTTCATGCCAAAAAATAGAAGAAAACCCCAAATACCATAGATCCACCCCAAAGACACCCTAAACCTACCTGATGTTCTCCAAAACCCACAATCCACTCCTATTTAACATAATGACCAACAAGAACACAACAAAACCCAACGGAGACCCCAAAACACATCAAAAACACCCCAAACAAGAACAGCTTCATGCCAAAAAATAGAAGAAAACCCCAAATACCATAGATCCACCCCAAAGACACCCTAAACCTACCTGATGTTCTCCAAAACACACAATCCACAACTATTTAACATAATGACCAACAAGAACACAACAAAACCCAACGGAGACCCCAAAACACATCAAAAACACCCCAAAAAAGAACAGCTTCATGCCAAAAAATAGAAGAAAACCCCAAATACCATAGATCCACCCCAAAGACACCCTAAACCTACCTGATGTTCTCCAAAACCCACAATGTACCCTTTTCCACCATGATGACCAACGAGAACCCAACAAAACCAAACAGAGACCCCAAAAACCTTAAAAAACACCCCAAACAAGAATGGCATCACCCCCAAAACTGGAAGAAAATCCCCCAAAACAATAGATCCACCCCAAAACCACCCTAAACCTACCTGAAGTTCTCCAAAACCCACAATTTACACTTTTCCACCATGATGACCAACGAGAACACAACAAAACCCAACGGAGTCCCCAAAACACATCAAAAACACCCCAAAAAAGAACAGCTTCATGCCAAAAAATAGAAGAAAACCCCAAATACCATAGATCCACCCCAAAGACACCCTAAACCTACCTGATGTTCTCCAAAACCCACAATCCACAACTATTTAACATAATGACCAACAAGAACACAACAAAACCCAACGGAGACCCCAAAACACATCAAAAACACCCCAAAAAAGAACAGCTTCATGCCAAAAAATAGAAGAAAACCCCAAATACCATAGATCCACCCCAAAGACACCCTAAACCTACCTGATGTTCTCCAAAACCCACAATGTACCCTTTTCCACCATGATGACCAACGAGAACCCAACAAAACCAAACAGAGACACCAAAAACCTTAAAAAACACCCCAAACAAAAATGGCATCACCCCCAAAACTGGAAGAAAATCCCCCAAAACCATAGATCCACCCCAAAACCACCCTAAACCTACCTGAAGTTCTCCAAAACCCACAATTTACACTTTTCCACCATGATGACCAACGAGAACACAACAAAACCCAACGGAGTCCCCAAAACACGTCCAAAACACCCCAAAAAAGAACAGGATCACGCCAAAAAATAGAAGAAAACCCCAAATACCATAGATCCTCCCCAAAGACACCCTAAACCTACCTGATGTTCTCCTAATCCCAAAGCACACTCCCAACCACCATAAAACACATTAGGAACTCAACGAAACGCAACGGAAACCCCAAAACACTTCAAAATCACACGAAGAAAGGAGAGGATCACTCTCCAAAATAGAAGAAAACCCCAAATACCATGAATCCACGCGAAAAGTCCCCCTAAACCTACCTGAAGTTCTCCAAAACCCACAATTTACCCTTTTACAACACGATGACCATGGAAAACCAAATGAAACACAACGGAGACCCCAAAACACGTCAAAAACAACACAAAAAGTACAGGATCATCCCCCCACCCCAAAAAAAAAAAAAAAAAAAAAAAAACCTGAGTACCATATATCCACCCCAAAACCACCCTAAACCTACCTGATCTTCTCCAAAACCCACAATTTACAAATTTTCCACCATGATGACCAACGAGAACACAACAAAACCAAACAGAGACCCCAAAAACATTAAAAAACACCCCAAACAAAAATGGCATCACCCCCAAAACTGGAAGAAAATCCCCCAAAACCATAGATCCACCCCAAAACCACCCTAAACCTACCTGATCTTCTCCAAAACCCACAATCCACTCCTATTTAACATAATGACCAACAAGAACACAACAAAACCCAACGGAGACCCCAAAACACGTCCAAAACACCCCAAACAAGAACAGGATCACCCCAAAACGAAAGAAAAACCCAAATACCATGAATCCACCCCAAACGTCCCCCTTAACCTACCTGATGTTCTCCAAAACCCACAATTTAACATTTTCCAACATGATGACAACGGAAAACGCAACGAAACCCAACAGAGACCCCAAAACACGTCAAAAACACCACAAAAAAAAAGAACAGGATCACCCCCCAAAAAAAAACAGAAGAAAACCCCAAATACCATAGATGCACCCCCAAACCACACTAAACCTACCTGATGTTCACCAAAACCAACTATTTATCATTTTCCACACTGATGACCAACAAGAACCCAACTAAAATCCAACGGAGACCCCAAAACACGTCAAAAACACGCCAAGAAGGAACTGGATCAGAAGAAAAAAACCCAAAACCATGATTTTCCCCCAAAAACCACCCTAAGCTCACCTGATCTTCTCCAAACCCCACAATCCACTCCCATTGACCTTAAAGACAAACGACAACCCAACGAAACCCAACGGAGACCCCAAAACATGTCAAAAACACACCAAAAAGAACAAGATCACCCCAAAAAAAAAAAAAAAAAAAAAAAAAAAACAGAAGAAAAACACAAACACCATGAATCCACCCCAAAAGTCCAATTAAAACTACCTGAAGTTCTCCAAAACCCGCAATTTACCCTTTTCCACCATAATGACCATGGAAAACCCAATGAAACACAACGGAGACCCCAAAACACGTCAAAAACACCCCAAAAAATATCGGCATCACCCCCAAATCTGGAAGAAAATACGCCAAAACCATAGATCCACCCCAAAACCACCCTAAACCTACCGGATCTTCTCCAAAACCCACAATCCACTCCTATTTAACATAATGACCAACAAGAACACAACAAAACCCAACGGAGACCCCAAAACACATCAAAAACACCCCAAACAAGAACAGCTTCATGCCAAAAAATAGAAGAAAACCCCAAATACCATAGATCCACCCCAAAGACACCCTAAACCTACCTGATGTTCTCCAAAACCCACAATCCACAACTATTTAACATAATGACCAACAAGAACACAACAAAACCCAACGGAGACCCCAAAACACATCAAAAACACCCCAAAAAAGAACAGCTTCATGCCAAAAAATAGAAGAAAACCCCAAATACCATAGATCCACCCCAAAGACACCCTAAACCTACCTGATGTTCTCCAAAACACACAATTTACACTTTTCCACCATGATGACCAACGAGAACCCAACAAAACCAAACAGAGACCCCAAAAACCTTAAAAAACACCCCAAACAAGAATGGCATCACCTCCAAAACTGGAAGAAAATACGCCAAAACCATAGCTCCACCCCAAAACCACCCTAAACCTACCTGATCTTGTACAAAACCCACAATCCACTCCTATTTAACATAATGACCAACAAGAACCCAACAAAACCCAACGGAGACCCCAAAACACATCAAAAACACCCCAAAAAAGAACAGCTTCATGCCAAAAAATAGAAGAAAACCCCAAATACCATAGATCCACCCCAAAGACACCCTAAACCTACCTGATGTTCTCCAAAACACACAATGTACCCTTTTCCACCATGATGACCAACGAGAACCCAACAAAACCAAACAGAGACACCAAAAACCTTAAAAAACACCCCAAACAAGAATGGCATCACCCCCAAAACTGGAAGAAAATACGCCAAAACCATAGATCCACCCCAAAACCACCCTAAACCTACCTGAAGTTCTCCAAAACCCACAATTTACACTTTTCCACCATGATGACCAACGAGAACACAACAAAACCCAACGGAGTCCCCAAAACACGTCCAAAACACCCCAAAAAAGAACAGGATCACGCCAAAAAATAGAAGAAAACCCCAAATACCATAGATCCTCCCCAAAGACACCCTAAACCTACCTGATGTTCTCCTAATCCCAAAGCACACTCCCAACCACCATAAAACACATTAGGAACTCAACGAAACGCAACGGAAACCCCAAAACACTTCAAAATCACACGAAGAAAGGAGAGGATCACTCTCCAAAATAGAAGAAAACCCCAAATACCATGAATCCACGCGAAAAGTCCCCCTAAACCTACCTGAAGTTCTCCAAAACCCACAATTTACCCTTTTACAACACGATGACCATGGAAAACCAAATGAAACACAACGGAGACCCCAAAACACGTCAAAAACAACACAAAAAATGAAGGATCATCCCCCCCCCCAAAAAAAAAAAAAAAAAAAAAAAAAACTGAGTACCATATATCCACCCCAAAACCACCCTAAACCTACCTGATCTTCTCCAAAACCCACAATCCACTCCTATTTAACATAATGACCAACAAGAACACAACAAAACCCAACGGAGACCCCAAAACACATCAAAAACACCCCAAACAAGAACAGCTTCATGCCAAAAAATAGAAGAAAACCCCAAATACCATAGATCCACCCCAAAGACACCCTAAACCTACCTGATGTTCTCCAAAACCCACAATCCACAACTATTTAACATAATGACCAACAAGAACACAACAAAACCCAACGGAGACCCCAAAACACATCACAAACACCCCAAAAAAGAACAGCTTCATGCCAAAAAATAGAAGAAAACCCCAAATACCATAGATCCACCCCAAAGACACCCTAAACCTACCTGATGTTCTCCAAAACACACAATTTACACTTTTCCACCATGATGACCAACGAGAACCCAACAAAACCAAACAGAGACCCCAAAAACCTTAAAAAACACCCCAAACAAGAATGGCATCACCTCCAAAACTGGAAGAAAATACGCCAAAACCATAGCTCCACCCCAAAACCACCCTAAACCTACCTGATCTTGTACAAAACCCACAATCCACTCCTATTTAACATAATGACCAACAAGAACCCAACAAAACCCAACGGAGACCCCAAAACACATCAAAAACACCCCAAACAAGAACAGGATCATCCCAAAACGAAAGAAAAACCCAAATACCATGAATCCACCCCAAACGTCCCCCTTAACCTACCTGATGTTCTCCAAAACCCACAATTTAACATTTTCCAACATGATGACAACGGAAAACGCAACGAAACCCAACAGAGACCCCAAAACACGTCAAAAACACCACAAAAAAAAAGAACAGGATCACCCCCCAAAAAAAACAGAAGAAAACCCCAAATACCATAGATGCACCCCCAAACCACACTAAACCTACCTGATGTTCACCAAAACCAACTATTTATCATTTTCCACACTGATGACCAACAAGAACCCAACTAAAATCCAACGGAGACCCCAAAACACGTCAAAAACACGCCAAGAAGGAACTGGATCAGAAGAAAAAAACCCAAAACCATGATTTTCCCCCAAAAACTACCCTAAGCTCACCTGATCTTCTCCAAACCCCACAATCCACTCCCATTGACCTTAACGACAAACGACAACCCAACGAAACCCAACGGAGACCCCAAAACATGTCAAAAACACACCAAAAAGAACAAGATCACCCCAAAAAAAAAAAAAAAAAAAAAAAAAAAAAAAACAGAAGAAAAACACAAACACCATGAATCCACCCCAAAAGTCCAATTAAAACTACCTGAAGTTCTCCAAAACCCGCAATTTACCCTTTTCCACCATGATGACCATGGAAAACCCAATGAAACACAACGGAGACCCCAAAACACGTCAAAAACACCCCAAAAAATATCGGCATCACCCCCAAATCTGGAAGAAAATACGCCAAAACCATAGATCCACCCCAAAACCACCCTAAACCTACCTGATCTTCTCCAAAACCCACAATCCACTCCTATTTAACATAATGACCAACAAGAACACAACAAAACCCAACGGAGACCCCAAAACACATCAAAAACACCCCAAACAAGAACAGCTTCATGCCAAAAAATAGAAGAAAACCCCAAATACCATAGATCCACCCCAAAGACACCCTAAACCTACCTGATGTTCTCCAAAACCCACAATCCACAACTATTTAACATAATGACCAACAAGAACACAACAAAACCCAACGGAGACCCCAAAACACATCAAAAACACCCCAAAAAAGAACAGCTTCATGCCAAAAAATAGAAGAAAACACCAAATACCATAGATCCACCCCAAAGACACCCTAAACCTACCTGATGTTCTCCAAAACACACAATTTACACTTTTCCACCATGATGACCAACGAGAACCCAACAAAACCAAACAGAGACCCCAAAAACCTTAAAAAACACCCCAAACAAGAATGGCATCACCTCCAAAACTGGAAGAAAATACGCCAAAACCATAGCTCCACCCCAAAACCACCCTAAACCTACCTGAAGTTCTCCAAAACCCACAGTCCACTCCTATTTAACATAATGACCAACAAGAACCCAACAAAACCCAACGGAGACCCCAAAACACATCAAAAACACCCCAAAAAAGAACAGCTTCATGCCAAAAAATAGAAGAAAACCCCAAATACCATAGATCCACCCCAAAGACACCCTAAACCTACCTGATGTTCTCCAAAACCCACAATGTACCCTTTTCCACCATGATGACCAACGAGAACCCAACAAAACCAAACAGAGACACCAAAAACCTTAAAAAACACCCCAAACAAGAATGGCATCACCCCCAAAACTGGAAGAAAATCCCCCAAAACCATAGCTCCACCCCAAAACCACCCTAAACCTACCTGAAGTTCTCCAAAACCCACAATTTACACTTTTCCACCATGATGACCAACGAGAACACAACAAAACCCAACGGAGTCCCCAAAACACGTCCAAAACACCCCAAAAAAGAACAGGATCACGCCAAAAAATAGAAGAAAACCCCAAATACCATAGATCCTCCCCAAAGACACCCTAAACCTACCTGATGTTCTCCTAATCCCAAAGCACACTCCCAACCACCATAAAACACATTAGGAACTCAACGAAACGCAACGGAAACCCCAAAACACTTCAAAATCACACGAAGAAAGGAGAGGATCACTCTCCAAAATAGAAGAAAACCCCAAATACCATGAATCCACGCGAAAAGTCCCCCTAAACCTACCTGAAGTTCTCCAAAACCCACAATTTACCCTTTTACAACACGATGACCATGGAAAACCAAATGAAACACAACGGAGACCCCAAAACACGTCAAAAACAACACAAAAAGTCCAGGATCATCCCCCCCCCAAAAAAAAAAAAAAAAAAAAAAAAAAAAACTGAGTACCATATATCCACCCCAAAACCACCCTAAACCTACCTGATCTTCTCCAAAACCCACAATTTACACTTTTCCACCATGATGACCAACGAGAACACAACAAAACCAAACAGAGACCCCAAAAACATTAAAAAACACCCCAAACAAAAATGGCATCACCCCCAAAACTGGAAGAAAATCCCCCAAAACCATAGATCCACCCCAAAACCACCCTAAACCTACCTGATCTTCTCCAAAACCCACAATCCACTCCTATTTAACATAATGACCAACAAGAACACAACAAAACCCAACGGAGACCCCAAAACACGTCCAAAACACCCCAAACAAGAACAGGATCACCCCAAAACGAAAGAAAAACCCAAATACCATGAATCCACCCCAAACGTCCCCCTTAACCTACCTGATGTTCTCCAAAACCCACAATTTAACATTTTCCAACATGATGACAACGGAAAACGCAACGAAACCCAACAGAGACCCCAAAACACGTCAAAAACACCACAAAAAAAAAGAACAGGATCACCCCCCAAAAAAAAACAGAAGAAAACCCCAAATACCATAGATGCACCCCCAAACCACACTAAACCTACCTGATGTTCACCAAAACCAACTATTTATCATTTTCCACACTGATGACCAACAAGAACCCAACTAAAATCCAACGGAGACCCCAAAACACGTCAAAAACACGCCAAGAAGGAACTGGATCAGAAGAAAAAAACCCAAAACCATGATTTTCCCCCAAAAACCACCCTAAGCTCACCTGATCTTCTCCAAACCCCACAATCCACTCCCATTGACCTTAACGACAAACGACAACCCAACGAAACCCAACGGAGACCCCAAAACATGTCAAAAACACACCAAAAAGAACAAGATCACCCCAAAAAAAAAAAAAAAAAAAAAAAAAAACAGAAGAAAAACACAAACACCATGAATCCACCCCAAAAGTCCAATTAAAACTACCTGAAGTTCTCCAAAACCCGCAATTTACCCTTTTCCACCATGATGACCATGGAAAACCCAATGAAACACAACGGAGACCCCAAAACACGTCAAAAACACCCCAAAAAATATCGGCATCACCCCCAAATCTGGAAGAAAATACGCCAAAACCATAGATCCACCCCAAAACCACCCTAAACCTACCTGATCTTCTCCAAAACCCACAATCCACTCCTATTTAACATAATGACCAACAAGAACACAACAAAACCCAACGGAGACCCCAAAACACATCAAAAACACCCCAAACAAGAACAGCTTCATGCCAAAAAATAGAAGAAAACCCCAAATACCATAGATCCACCCCAAAGACACCCTAAACCTACCTGATGTTCTCCAAAACCCACAATCCACAACTATTTAACATAATGACCAACAAGAACACAACAAAACCCAACGGAGACCCCAAAACACATCAAAAACACCCCAAAAAAGAACAGCTTCATGCCAAAAAATAGAAGAAAACACCAAATACCATAGATCCACCCCAAAGACACCCTAAACCTACCTGATGTTCTCCAAAACACACAATTTACACTTTTCCACCATGATGACCAACGAGAACCCAACAAAACCAAACAGAGACCCCAAAAACCTTAAAAAACACCCCAAACAAGAATGGCATCACCTCCAAAACTGGAAGAAAATACGCCAAAACCATAGCTCCACCCCAAAACCACCCTAAACCTACCTGAAGTTCTCCAAAACCCACAGTCCACTCCTATTTAACATAATGACCAACAAGAACCCAACAAAACCCAACGGAGACCCCAAAACACATCAAAAACACCCCAAAAAAGAACAGGTTCATGCCAAAAAATAGAAGAAAACCCCAAATACCATAGATCCACCCCAAAGACACCCTAAACCTACCTGATGTTCTCCAAAACCCACAATGTACCCTTTTCCACCATGATGACCAACGAGAACCCAACAAAACCAAACAGAGACACCAAAAACCTTAAAAAACACCCCAAACAAGAATGGCATCACCCCCAAAACTGGAAGAAAATCCCCCAAAACCATAGCTCCACCCCAAAACCACCCTAAACCTACCTGAAGTTCTCCAAAACCCACAATTTACACTTTTCCAACATGATGACCAACGAGAACACAACAAAACCCAACGGAGTCCCCAAAACACGTCCAAAACACCCCAAAAAAGAACAGGATCACGCCAAAAAATAGAAGAAAACCCCAAATACCATAGATCCTCCCCAAAGACACCCTAAACCTACCTGATGTTCTCCTAATCCCAAAGCACACTCCCAACCACCATAAAACACATTAGGAACTCAACGAAACGCAACGGAAACCCCAAAACACTTCAAAATCACACGAAGAAAGGAGAGGATCACTCTCCAAAATAGAAGAAAACCCCAAATACCATGAATCCACGCGAAAAGTCCCCCTAAACCTACCTGAAGTTCTCCAAAACCCACAATTTACCCTTTTACAACACGATGACCATGGAAAACCAAATGAAACACAACGGAGACCCCAAAACACGTCAAAAACAACACAAAAAGTCCAGGATCATCCCCCCCCCCACAAAAAAAAATAAAAAAAAAAAAAAAACTGAGTACCATATATCCACCCCAAAACCACCCTAAACCTACCTGATCTTCTCCAAAACCCACAATTTACACTTTTCCACCATGATGACCAACGAGAACACAACAAAACCAAACAGAGACCCCAAAAACATTAAAAAACACCCCAAACAAAAATGGCATCACCCCCAAAACTGGAAGAAAATCCCCCAAAACCATAGATCCACCCCAAAACCACCCTAAACCTACCTGATCTTCTCCAAAACCCACAATCCACTCCTATTTAACATAATGACCAACAAGAACACAACAAAACCCAACGGAGACCCCAAAACACGTCCAAAACACCCCAAACAAGAACAGGATCATCCCAAAACGAAAGAAAAACCCAAATACCATGAATCCACCCCAAACGTCCCCCTTAACCTACCTGATGTTCTCCAAAACCCACAATTTAACATTTTCCAACATGATGACAACGGAAAACGCAACGAAACCCAACAGAGACCCCAAAACACGTCAAAAACACCACAAAAAAAAAGAACAGGATCACCCCCCAAAAAAAACAGAAGAAAACCCCAAATACCATAGATGCACCCCCAAACCACACTAAACCTACCTGATGTTCACCAAAACCAACTATTTATCATTTTCCACACTGATGACCAACAAGAACCCAACTAAAATCCAACGGAGACCCCAAAACACGTCAAAAACACGCCAAGAAGGAACTGGATCAGAAGAAAAAAACCCAAAACCATGATTTTCCCCCAAAAACCACCCTAAGCTCACCTGATCTTCTCCAAACCCCACAATCCACTCCCATTGACCTTAACGACAAACGACAACCCAACGAAACCCAACGGAGACCCCAAAACATGTCAAAAACACACAAAAAGAACAAGATCACCCCAAAAAAAAAAAAAAAAAAAAAAAAAAAAAAAAAAAAAAAAAAAAAAAAACAGAAGAAAAACACAAACACCATGAATCCACCCCAAAAGTCCAATTAAAACTACCTGAAGTTCTCCAAAACCCGCAATTTACCCTTTTCCACCATGATGACCATGGAAAACCCAATGAAACACAACGGAGACCCCAAAACACGTGAAAAACACCCCAAAAAATATCGGCATCACCCCCAAATCTGGAAGAAAATACGCCAAAACCATAGATCCACCCCAAAGACACCCTAAACCTACCTGATCTTCTCCAAAACCCACAATCCACTCCTATTTAACATAATGACCAACAAGAACACAACAAAACCCAACGGAGACCCCAAAACACATCAAAAACACCCCAAACAAGAACAGCTTCATGCCAAAAAATAGAAGAAAACCCCAAATACCATAAATCCACCCCAAAGACACCCTAAACCTACCTGATGTTCTCCAAAACCCACAATCCACAACTATTTAACATAATGACCAACAAGAACACAACAAAACCCAACGGAGACCCCAAAACACATCAAAAACACCCCAAAAAAAGAACAGCTTCATGCCAAAAAATAGAAGAAAACACCAAATACCATAGATCCACCCCAAAGACACCCTAAACCTACCTGATGTTCTCCAAAACACACAATTTACACTTTTCCACCATGATGACCAACGAGAACCCAACAAAACCAAACAGAGACCCCAAAAACCTTAAAAAACACCCCAAACAAGAATGGCATCACCTCCAAAACTGGAAGAAAATACGCCAAAACCATAGCTCCACCCCAAAACCACCCTAAACCTACCTGATCTTGTACAAAACCCACAATCCACTCCTATTTAACATAATGACCAACAAGAACCCAACAAAACCCAACGGAGACCCCAAAACACATCAAAAACACCCCAAAAAAGAACAGCTTCATGCCAAAAAATAGAAGAAAACCCCAAATACCATAGATCCACCCCAAAGACACCCTAAACCTACCTGATGTTCTCCAAAACCCACAATGTACCCTTTTCCACCATGATGACCAACGAGAACCCAACAAAACCAAACAGAGACACCAAAAACCTTAAAAAACACCCCAAACAAGAATGGCATCACCCCCAAAACTGGAAGAAAATCCCCCAAAACCATAGATCCACCCCAAAACCACCCTAAACCTACCTGAAGTTCTCCAAAACCCACAATTTACACTTTTCCACCATGATGACCAACGAGAACACAACAAAACCCAACGGAGACCCCAAAACACGTCCAAAACACCCCAAAAAAGAACAGGATCACGCCAAAAAATAGAAGAAAACCCCAAATACCATAGATCCTCCCCAAAGACACCCTAAACCTACCTGATGTTCTCCTAATCCCAAAGCACACTCCCAACCACCATAAAACACATTAGGAACTCAACGAAACGCAACGGAAACCCCAAAACACTTCAAAATCACACGAAGAAAGGAGAGGATCACTCTCCAAAATAGAAGAAAACCCCAAATACCATGAATCCACGCGAAAAGTCCCCCTAAACCTACCTGAAGTTCTCCAAAACCCACAATTTACCCTTTTACAACACGATGACCATGGAAAACCAAATGAAACACAACGGAGACCCCAAAACACGTCAAAAACAACACAAAAAGTACAGGATCATCCCCCCCCCCCAAAAAAAAAAAAAAAAAAAAAAAACTGAGTACCATATATCCACCCCAAAACCACCCTAAACCTACCTGATCTTCTCCAAAACACACAATTTACACTTTTCCACCATGATGACCAACGAGAACACAACAAAACCAAACAGAGACCCCAAAAACCTTAAAAAACACCCCAAACAAAAATGGCATCACCCCCAAAACTGGAAGAAAATCCCCCAAAACCATAGATCCACCCCAAAACCACCCTACACCTACCTGATGTTCTCCAAAACCAACAATTTACCCTTTTCCAACACGATGACCAACGAGAACCCAACAAAACCAAACAGAGACCCCAAAAAACGTCAAAAACACCCCAAACAAGAACGGCATCACCGCCAAAATTGGAAGAAAATACGCCAAAACCATAGATCCACCCCAAAACCACCCTAAACCTACCTGATCTTCTCCAAAACCCACAATCCACTCCTATTTAACATAATGACAAACGAGAACACAACAAAACCTAATGGAGACACCAAAACACGTCAAAAACACCCCAACAAATATCGGCATCACCCCCAAAACTGGAAGAAAATCCGCCAAAACCATAGATCCACCCCAAAACCACCCTAAACCTACCTGATGTTCTCCAAAACCCACAATCCACTCCTATTTAACATAATGACAAACAAGAACACAACAAAACCTAATGGAGACCCCAAAACACGTCAAAAACACCCCAACAAATATCGGCATCACCCCCAAAACTGGAAGAAAATCCGCCAAAACCATAGATCCACCCCAAAACCACCCTAAACCTACCTGATCTTCTCCAAAACCCACAATCCACTCCTATTTAACATAATGACAAACAAGAACCCAACAAAACCTAATGGAGACCCCAAAACACGTCAAAAACACCCCAAAAAATATCGGCATCACCCCCAAAACTGGAAGAAAATACGCCAAAACCATAGATCCACACCAAAACCACCCTAAACCTACCTGATGTTCTCCAAAACCCACAATTTACCCTTTTCCAACACGATGACCAACGAGAACCCAACAAAACCCAACAGAGACCCCAAAAAACGTCAAAAACACCCCAAACAAGAACGGCATCACCCCAAAACTGGAAGAAAATCCCCCAAAACCATAGATCCACCCCAAAAACACCCTAAACCTACTTGATCTTCTCCAAAACCCACAATCCACAACTATTTAACATAATGACCAACAAGAACACAACAAAACCCAACGGAGACCCCAAAACACGTCAAAAACACCCCAAAAAATATCGGCATCACCCCCAAATCTGGAAGAAAATACGCCAAAACCATAGATCCACCCCAAAACCACCCTAAACCTACCTGATCTTCTCCAAAACCCACAATCCACTCCTATTTAACATAATGACTAACAAGAACACAACAAAACCCAACGGAGACCCCAAAACACATCAAAAACACCCCAAACAAGAACAGCTTCATGCCAAAAAATAGAAGAAAACCCCAAATACCATAGATCCACCCCAAAGACACCCTAAACCTACCTGATGTTCTCCAAAACCCACAATTTACCCTTTTCCGCCATGATGACCAACGAGAACCCAACAAAACCAAACAGAGACCCCAAAAACCTTAAAAAACACCCCAAACAAGAATGGCATCACCTCCAAAACTGGAAGAAAATACGCCAAAACCATAGCTCCACCCCAAAACCACCCTAAACCTACCTGATCTTCTCCAAAACCCACAATCCACTCCTATTTAACATAATGACCAACAAGAACCCAACAAAACCCAACGGAGACCCCAAAACACATCAAAAACTCCCCAAACAAGAACAGCTTCATGCCAAAAAATAGAAGAAAACCCCAAATACCATAGATCCACCCCAAAGACACCCTAAACCTACCTGATGTTCTCCAAAACCCACAATGTACCCTTTTCCACCATGATGACCAACGAGAACCCAACAAAACCAAACAGAGACCCCAAAAACCTTAAAAAACACCCCAAACAAAAATGGCATCACCCCCAAAACTGGAAGAAAATCCCCCAAAACCATAGATCCACCCCAAAACCATCCTAAACCTACCTGAAGTTCTCCAAAACCCACAATTTACCCTTTTCCACCATGATGACCATGGAAAACCCAATGAAACACAACGGAGACCCCAAAACACGTCAAAAACACCCCAAACAAGAACGGGATCACACAAAAAACTTGAAGAAAATCCACCAATACCATAGATCCACCCCAAAACCACCCTAAACCTACCTGATCTTCTCCAAAACCCACAATCCACTCCTATTTAACATAATGACCAACAAGAACACAACAAAACCCAACGGAGACCCCAAAACACGTCCAAAACACCCCAAACAAGAACAGGATCACCCCAAAACGAAAGAAAAACCCAAATACCATGAATCCACCCCAAACGTCCCCCTTAACCTACCTGATGTTCTCCAAAACCCACAATTTAACATTTTCCAACATGATGACAACGGAAAACGCAACGAAACCCAACAGAGACCCCAAAACACGTCAAAAACACCACAAAAAAAAAGAACAGGATCACCCCCCAAAAAAAAACAGAAAAAAACCCCAAATACCATAGATGCACCCCCAAACCACACTAAACCTACCTGATGTTCACCAAAACCAACTATTTATCATTTTCCACACTGATGACCAACAAGAACCCAACTAAAATCCAACGGAGACCCCAAAACACGTCAAAAACACGCCAAGAAGGAACTGGATCAGAAGAAAAAAACCCAAAACCATGATTTTCCCCCAAAAACCACCCTAAGCTCACCTGATCTTCTCCAAACCCCACAATCCACTCCCATTGACCTTAACGACAAACGACAACCCAACGAAACCCAACGGAGACCCCAAAACATGTCAAAAACACACCAAAAAGAACAAGATCACCCCAAAAAAAAAAAAAAAAAAAAAAAAAAAAAAACAGAAGAAAAACACAAACACCATGAATCCACCCCAAAAGTCCAATTAAAACTACCTGAAGTTCTCCAAAACCCGCAATTTACCCTTTTCCACCATGATGACCATGGAAAACCCAATGAAACACAACGGAGACCCCAAAACACGTCAAAAACAACCCCAAAAAATATCGGCATCACCCCCAAATCTGGAAGAAAATACGCCAAAACCATAGATCCACCCCAAAACCACCCTAAACCTACCTGATCTTCTCCAAAACCCACAATCCACTCCTATTTAACATAATGACCAACAAGAACACAACAAAACCCAACGGAGACCCCAAAACACATCAAAAACACCCCAAACAAGAACAGCTTCATGCCAAAAAATAGAAGAAAACCCCAAATACCATAGATCCACCCCAAAGACACCCTAAACCTACCTGATGTTCTCCAAAACCCACAATCCACTCCTATTTAACATAATGACCAACAAGAACACAACAAAACCCAACGGAGACCCCAAAACACATCAAAAACACCCCAAACAAGAACAGCTTCATGCCAAAAAATAGAAGAAAACCCCAAATACCATAGATCCACCCCAAAGACACCCTAAACCTACCTGATGTTCTCCAAAACCCACAATCCACAACTATTTAACATAATGACCAACAAGAACCCAACAAAACCCAACGGAGACCCCAAAACACATCAAAAACACCCCAAAAAAGAACAGCTTCATGCCAAAAAATAGAAGAAAACCCCAAATACCATAGATCCACCCCAAAGACACCCTAAACCTACCTGATGTTCTCCAAAACCCACAATGTACCCTTTTCCACCATGATGACCAACGAGAACCCAACAAAACCAAACAGAGACACCAAAAACCTTAAAAAACACCCCAAACAAGAATGGCATCACCCCCAAAACTGGAAGAAAATACGCCAAAACCATAGATCCACCCCAAAACCACCCTAAACCTACCTGAAGTTCTCCAAAACCCACATTTTACACTTTTCCACCATGATGACCAACGAGAACACAACAAAACCCAACGGAGTCCCCAAAACACGTCCAAAACACCCCAAAAAAGAACAGGATCACGCCAAAAAATAGAAGAAAACCCCAAATACCATAGATCCTCCCCAAAGACACCCTAAACCTACCTGATGTTCTCCTAATCCCAAAGCACACTCCCAACCACCATAAAACACATTAGGAACTCAACGAAACGCAACGGAAACCCCAAAACACTTCAAAATCACACGAAGAAAGGAGAGGATCACTCTCCAAAATAGAAGAAAACCCCAAATACCATGAATCCACGCGAAAAGTCCCCCTAAACCTACCTGAAGTTCTCCAAAACCCACAATTTACCCTTTTACAACACGATGACCATGGAAAACCAAATGAAACACAACGGAGACCCCAAAACACGTCAAAAACAACACAAAAAGTCCAGGATCATCCCCCCCCCCCAAAAAAAAAAAAAAAAAAAAAACAAACTGAGTACCATATATCCACCCCAAAACCACCCTAAACCTACCTGATCTTCTCCAAAACCCACAATTTACAAATTTTCCACCATGATGACCAACGAGAACACAACAAAACCAAACAGAGACCCCAAAAACATTAAAAAACACCCCAAACAAAAATGGCATCACCCCCAAAACTGGAAGAAAATCCCCCAAAACCATAGATCCACCCCAAAACCACCCTAAACCTACCTGATCTTCTCCAAAACCCACAATCCACTCCTATTTAACATAATGACAAACAAGAACACAACAAAACCCAACGGAGACCCCAAAACACGTCCAAAACACCCCAAACAAGAACAGGATCATCCCAAAACGAAAGAAAAACCCAAATACCATGAATCCACCCCAAACGTCCCCCTTAACCTACCTGATGTTCTCCAAAACCCACAATTTAACATTTTCCAACATGATGACAACGGAAAACGCAACGAAACCCAACAGAGACCCCAAAACACGTCAAAAACACCACAAAAAAAAAGAACAGGATCACCCCCCAAAAAAAACAGAAGAAAACCCCAAATACCATAGATGCACCCCCAAACCACACTAAACCTACCTGATGTTCACCAAAACCAACTATTTATCATTTTCCACACTGATGACCAACAAGAACCCAACTAAAATCCAACGGAGACCCCAAAACACGTCAAAAACACGCCAAGAAGGAACTGGATCAGAAGAAAAAAACCCAAAACCATGATTTTCCCCCAAAAACCACCCTAAGCTCACCTGATCTTCTCCAAACCCCACAATCCACTCCCATTGACCTTAACGACAAACGACAACCCAACGAAACCCAACGGAGACCCCAAAACATGTCAAAAACACACAAAAAGAACAAGATCACACCAAAAAAAAAAAAAAAAAAAAAAAAAAAAAAAAAAAAAAAAAAACAGAAGAAAAACACAAACACCATGAATCCACCCCAAAAGTCCAATTAAAACTACCTGAAGTTCTCCAAAACCCGCAATTTACCCTTTTCCACCATGATGACCATGGAAAACCCAATGAAACACAACGGAGACCCCAAAACACGTGAAAAACACCCCAAAAAATATCGGCATCACCCCCAAATCTGGAAGAAAATACGCCAAATACCATAAATCCACCCCAAAGACACCCTAAACCTACCTGATGTTCTCCAAAACCCACAATCCACAACTATTTAACATAATGACCAACAAGAACACAACAAAACCCAACGGAGACCCCAAAACACATCAAAAACACCCCAAAAAAAGAACAGCTTCATGCCAAAAAATAGAAGAAAACCCCAAATACCATAGATCCACCCCAAAGACACCCTAAACCTACCTGATGTTCTCCAAAACACACAATTTACACTTTTCCACCATGATGACCAACGAGAACCCAACAAAACCAAACAGAGACCCCAAAAACCTTAAAAAACACCCCAAACAAGAATGGCATCACCTCCAAAACTGGAAGAAAATACGCCAAAACCATAGCTCCACCCCAAAACCACCCTAAACCTACCTGATCTTGTACAAAACCCACAATCCACTCCTATTTAACATAATGACCAACAAGAACCCAACAAAACCCAACGGAGACCCCAAAACACATCAAAAACACCCCAAAAAAGAACAGCTTCATGCCAAAAAATAGAAGAAAACCCCAAATACCATAGATCCACCCCAAAGACACCCTAAACCTACCTGATGTTCTCCAAAACCCACAATGTACCCTTTTCCACCATGATGACCAACGAGAACCCAACAAAACCAAACAGAGACACCAAAAACCTTAAAAAACACCCCAAACAAGAATGGCATCACCCCCAAAACTGGAAGAAAATCCCCCAAAACCATAGATCCACCCCAAAACCACCCTAAACCTACCTGAAGTTCTCCAAAACCCACAATTTACACTTTTCCACCATGATGACCAACGAGAACACAACAAAACCCAACGGAGACCCCAAAACACGTCCAAAACACCCCAAAAAAGAACAGGATCACGCCAAAAAATAGAAGAAAACCCCAAATACCATAGATCCTCCCCAAAGACACCCTAAACCTACCTGATGTTCTCCTAATCCCAAAGCACACTCCCAACCACCATAAAACACATTAGGAACTCAACGAAACGCAACGGAAACCCCAAAACACTTCAAAATCACACGAAGAAAGGAGAGGATCACTCTCCAAAATAGAAGAAAACCCCAAATACCATGAATCCACGCGAAAAGTCCCCCTAAACCTACCTGAAGTTCTCCAAAACCCACAATTTACCCTTTTACAACACGATGACCATGGAAAACCAAATGAAACACAACGGAGACCCCAAAACACGTCAAAAACAACACAAAAAGTACAGGATCATCCCCCCCCCCCAAAAAAAAAAAAAAAAAAAAAAAACTGAGTACCATATATCCACCCCAAAACCACCCTAAACCTACCTGATCTTCTCCAAAACACACAATTTACACTTTTCCACCATGATGACCAACGAGAACACAACAAAACCAAACAGAGACCCCAAAAACATTAAAAAACACCCCAAACAAAAATGGCATCACCCCCAAAACTGGAAGAAAATCCCCCAAAACCATAGATCCACCCCAAAACCACCCTACACCTACCTGATGTTCTCCAAAACCAACAATTTACCCTTTTCCAACACGATGACCAACGAGAACCCAACAAAACCAAACAGAGACCCCAAAAAACGTCAAAAACACCCCAAACAAGAACGGCATCACCGCCAAAATTGGAAGAAAATACGCCAAAACCATAGATCCACCCCAAAACCACCCTAAACCTACCTGATCTTCTCCAAAACCCACAATCCACTCCTATTTAACATAATGACAAACGAGAACACAACAAAACCTAATGGAGACCCCAAAACACGTCAAAAACACCCCAACAAATATCGGCATCACCCCCAAAACTGGAAGAAAATCCGCCAAAACCATAGATCCACCCCAAAACCACCCTAAACCTACCTGATGTTCTCCAAAACCCACAATCCACTCCTATTTAACATAATGACAAACAAGAACACAACAAAACCTAATGGAGACCCCAAAACACGTCAAAAACACCCCAACAAATATCGGCATCACCCCCAAAACTGGAAGAAAATCCGCCAAAACCATAGATCCACCCCAAAACCACCCTAAACCTACCTGATCTTCTCCAAAACCCACAATCCACTCCTATTTAACATAATGACAAACAAGAACCCAACAAAACCTAATGGAGACCACAAAACACGTCAAAAACACCCCAAAAAATATCGGCATCACCCCCAAAACTGGAAGAAAATACGCCAAAACCATAGATCCACACCAAAACCACCCTAAACCTACCTGATGTTCTCCAAAACCCACAATTTACCCTTTTCCAACACGATGACCAACGAGAACCCAACAAAACCCAACAGAGACCCCAAAAAACGTCAAAAACACCCCAAACAAGAACGGCATCACCCCAAAACTCAAAGAAAATCCCCCAAAACCATAGCTCCACCCCAAAACCACCCTAAACCTACCTGATGTTCTCCAAAACCCACAATGTACCCTTTTCCACCATGATGACCAACGAGAACCCAACAAAACCAAACAGAGACACCAAAAACCTTAAAAAACACCCCAAACAAAAATGGCATCACCCCCAAAACTGGAAGAAAATCCCCCAAAACCATAGATCCACCCCAAAACCACCCTAAACCTACCTGAAGTTCTCCAAAACACACAATTTACCCTTTTCCAACACGATGACCAACGAGAACCCAACAAAACCAAACAGAGACCCCAAAAAACGTCAAAAACACCCCAAACAAGAACGGCATCACCGCCAAAATTGGAAGAAAATACGCCAAAACCATAGATCCACCCCAAAACCACCCTAAACCTACCTGATCTTCTCCAAAACCCACAATCCACTCCTATTTAACATAATGACAAACGAGAACACAACAAAACCTAATGGAGACCCCAAAACACGTCAAAAACACCCCAACAAATATCGGCATCACCCCCAAAACTGGAAGAAAATACGCCAAAACCATAGATCCACCCCAAAACCACCCTAAACCTACCTGATGTTCTCCAAAACCCACAATCCACTCCTATTTAACATAATGACAAACAAGAACACAACAAAACCTAATGGAGACCCCAAAACACGTCAAAAACACCCCAACAAATATCGGCATCACCCCCAAAACTGGAAGAAAATCCGCCAAAACCATAGATCCACCCCAAAACCACCCTAAACCTACCTGATCTTCTCCAAAACCCACAATCCACTCCTATTTAACATAATGACAAACAAGAACCCAACAAAACCTAATGGAGACCACAAAACACGTCAAAAACACCCCAAAAAATATCGGCATCACCCCCAAAACTGGAAGAAAATACGCCAAAACCATAGATCCACACCAAAACCACCCTAAACCTACCTGATGTTCTCCAAAACCCACAATTTACCCTTTTCCAACACGATGACCAACGAGAACCCAACAAAACCCAACAGAGACCCCAAAAAACGTCAAAAACACCCCAAACAAGAACGGCATCACCCCAAAACTCAAAGAAAATCCCCCAAAACCATAGCTCCACCCCAAAACCACCCTAAACCTACCTGATGTTCTCCAAAACCCACAATGTACCCTTTTCCACCATGATGACCAACGAGAACCCAACAAAACCAAACAGAGACACCAAAAACCTTAAAAAACACCCCAAACAAGAATGGCATCACCCCCAAAACTGGAAGAAAATCCCCCAAAACCATAGATCCACCCCAAAACCACCCTAAACCTACCTGAAGTTCTCCAAAACCCACAATTTACACTTTTCCACCATGATGACCAACGAGAACACAACAAAACCCAACGGAGTCCCCAAAACACGTCCAAAACACCCCAAAAAAGAACAGGATCACGCCAAAAAATAGAAGAAAACCCCAAATACCATAGATCCTCCCCAAAGACACCCTAAACCTACCTGATGTTCTCCTAATCCCAAAGCACACTCCCAACCACCATAAAACACATTAGGAACTCAACGAAACGCAACGGAAACCCCAAAACACTTCAAAATCACACGAAGAAAGGAGAGGATCACTCTCCAAAATAGAAGAAAACCCCAAATACCATGAATCCACGCGAAAAGTCCCCCTAAACCTACCTGAAGTTCTCCAAAACCCACAATTTACCCTTTTACAACACGATGACCATGGAAAACCAAATGAAACACAACGGAGACCCCAAAACACGTCAAAAACAACACAAAAAGTCCAGGATCATCCCCCCCCCCCAAAAAAAAAAAAAAAAAAAAAAAAAAACTGAGTACCATATATCCACCCCAAAACCACCCTAAACCTACCTGATCTTCTCCAAAACCCACAATTTACACTTTTCCACCATGATGACCAACGAGAACACAACAAAACCAAACAGAGACCCCAAAAACATTAAAAAACACCCCAAACAAAAATGGCATCACCCCCAAAACTGGAAGAAAATCCCCCAAAACCATAGATCCACGCCAAAACCACCCTAAACCTACCTGATCTTCTCCAAAACCCACAATCCACTCCTATTTAACATAATGACCAACAAGAACACAACAAAACCCAACGGAGACCCCAAAACACGTCCAAAACACCCCAAACAAGAACAGGATCATCCCAAAACGAAAGAAAAACCCAAATACCATGAATCCACCCCAAACGTCCCCCTTAACCTACCTGATGTTCTCCAAAACCCACAATTTAACATTTTCCAACATGATGACAACGGAAAACGCAACGAAACCCAACAGAGACCCCAAAACACGTCAAAAACACCACAAAAAAAAAGAACAGGATCACCCCCCAAAAAAAACAGAAGAAAACCCCAAATACCATAGATGCACCCCCAAACCACACTAAACCTACCTGATGTTCACCAAAACCAACTATTTATCATTTTCCACACTGATGACCAACAAGAACCCAACTAAAATCCAACGGAGACCCCAAAACACGTCAAAAACACGCCAAGAAGGAACTGGATCAGAAGAAAAAAACCCAAAACCATGATTTTCCCCCAAAAACCACCCTAAGCTCACCTGATCTTCTCCAAACCCCACAATCCACTCCCATTGACCTTAACGACAAACGACAACCCAACGAAACCCAACGGAGACCCCAAAACATGTCAAAAACACACAAAAAGAACAAGATCACCCCAAAAAAAAAAAAAAAAAAAAAAAAAAAAAAAAAAAAAACAGAAGAAAAACACAAACACCATGAATCCACCCCAAAAGTCCAATTAAAACTACCTGAAGTTCTCCAAAACCCGCAATTTACCCTTTTCCACCATGATGACCATGGAAAACCCAATGAAACACAACGGAGACCCCAAAACACGTGAAAAACACCCCAAAAAATATCGGCATCACCCCCAAATCTGGAAGAAAATACGCCAAAACCATAGATCCACCCCAAAGACACCCTAAACCTACCTGATCTTCTCCAAAACCCACAATCCACTCCTATTTAACATAATGACCAACAAGAACACAACAAAACCCAACGGAGACCCCAAAACACATCAAAAACACCCCAAACAAGAACAGCTTCATGCCAAAAAATAGAAGAAAACCCCAAATACCATAAATCCACCCCAAAGACACCCTAAACCTACCTGATGTTCTCCAAAACCCACAATCCACAACTATTTAACATAATGACCAACAAGAACACAACAAAACCCAACGGAGACCCCAAAACACATCAAAAACACCCCAAAAAAAGAACAGCTTCATGCCAAAAAATAGAAGAAAACCCCAAATACCATAGATCCACCCCAAAGACACCCTAAACCTACCTGATGTTCTCCAAAACACACAATTTACACTTTTCCACCATGATGACCAACGAGAACCCAACAAAACCAAACAGAGACCCCAAAAACCTTAAAAAACACCCCAAACAAGAATGGCATCACCTCCAAAACTGGAAGAAAATACGCCAAAACCATAGCTCCACCCCAAAACCACCCTAAACCTACCTGATCTTGTACAAAACCCACAATCCACTCCTATTTAACATAATGACCAACAAGAACCCAACAAAACCCAACGGAGACCCCAAAACACATCAAAAACACCCCAAAAAAGAACAGCTTAATGCCAAAAAATAGAAGAAAACCCCAAATACCATAGATCCACCCCAAAGACACCCTAAACCTACCTGATGTTCTCCAAAACCCACAATGTACCCTTTTCCACCATGATGACCAACGAGAACCCAACAAAACCAAACAGAGACACCAAAAACCTTAAAAAACACCCCAAACAAGAATGGCATCACCCCCAAAACTGGAAGAAAATCCCCCAAAACCATAGATCCACCCCAAAACCACCCTAAACCTACCTGAAGTTCTCCAAAACCCACAATTTACACTTTTCCACCATGATGACCAACGAGAACACAACAAAACCCAACGGAGACCCCAAAACACGTCCAAAACACCCCAAAAAAGAACAGGATCACGCCAAAAAATAGAAGAAAACCCCAAATACCATAGATCCTCCCCAAAGACACCCTAAACCTACCTGATGTTCTCCTAATCCCAAAGCACACTCCCAACCACCATAAAACACATTAGGAACTCAACGAAACGCAACGGAAACCCCAAAACACTTCAAAATCACACGAAGAAAGGAGAGGATCACTCTCCAAAATAGAAGAAAACCCCAAATACCATGAATCCACGCGAAAAGTCCCCCTAAACCTACCTGAAGTTCTCCAAAACCCACAATTTACCCTTTTACAACACGATGACCATGGAAAACCAAATGAAACACAACGGAGACCCCAAAACACGTCAAAAACAACACAAAAAGTACAGGATCATCCCCCCCCCCCAAAAAAAAAAAAAAAAAAAAAAAACTGAGTACCATATATCCACCCCAAAACCACCCTAAACCTACCTGATCTTCTCCAAAACACACAATTTACACTTTTCCACCATGATGACCAACGAGAACACAACAAAACCAAACAGAGACCCCAAAAACATTAAAAAACACCCCAAACAAAAATGGCATCACCCCCAAAACTGGAAGAAAATCCCCCAAAACCATAGATCCACCCCAAAACCACCCTACACCTACCTGATGTTCTCCAAAACCAACAATTTACCCTTTTCCAACACGATGACCAACGAGAACCCAACAAAACCAAACAGAGACCCCAAAAAACGTCAAAAACACCCCAAACAAGAACGGCATCACCGCCAAAATTGGAAGAAAATACGCCAAAACCATAGATCCACCCCAAAACCACCCTAAACCTACCTGATCTTCTCCAAAACCCACAATCCACTCCTATTTAACATAATGACAAACGAGAACACAACAAAACCTAATGGAGACCCCAAAACACGTCAAAAACACCCCAACAAATATCGGCATCACCCCCAAAACTGGAAGAAAATCCGCCAAAACCATAGATCCACCCCAAAACCACCCTAAACCTACCTGATGTTCTCCAAAACCCACAATCCACTCCTATTTAACATAATGACAAACAAGAACACAACAAAACCTAATGGAGACCCCAAAACACGTCAAAAACACCCCAACAAATATCGGCATCACCCCCAAAACTGGAAGAAAATACGCCAAAACCATAGATCCACCCCAAAACCACCCTAAACCTACCTGATCTTCTCCAAAACCCACAATCCACTCCTATTTAACATAATGACAAACAAGAACCCAACAAAACCTAATGGAGACCACAAAACACGTCAAAAACACCCCAAAAAATATCGGCATCACCCCCAAAACTGGAAGAAAATACGCCAAAACCATAGATCCACACCAAAACCACCCTAAACCTACCTGATGTTCTCCAAAACCCACAATTTACACTTTTCCAACACGATGACCAACGAGAACCCAACAAAACCCAACAGAGACCCCAAAAAACGTCAAAAACACCCCAAACAAGAACGGCATCACCCCAAAACTGGAAGAAAATCCCCCAAAACCATAGATCCACCCCAAAAACACCCTAAACCTACTTGATCTTCTCCAAAACCCACAATCCACAACTATTTAACATAATGACCAACAAGAACACAACAAAACCCAACGGAGACCACAAAACACGTCAAAAACACCCCAAAAAATATCGGCATCACCCCCAAATCTGGAAGAAAATCCGCCAAAACCATAGATCCACCCCAAAACCACCCTAAACCTACCTGATCTTCTCCAAAACCCACAATCCACTCCTATTTAACATAATGACCAACAAGAACACAACAAAACCCAACGGAGACCCCAAAACACATCAAAAACACCCCAAACAAGAACAGCTTCATGCCAAAAAATAGAAGAAAACCCCAAATACCATAGATCCACCCCAAAGACACCCTAAACCTACCTGATGTTCTCCAAAACCCACAATTTACCCTTTTCCGCCATGATGACCAACGAGAACCCAACAAAAACAAACAGAGACCCCAAAAACCTTAAAAAACACCCCAAACAAGAATGGCATCACCTCCAAAACTGGAAGAAAATACGCCAAAACCATAGCTCCACCCCAAAACCACCCTAAACCTACCTGATCTTCTCCAAAACCCACAATCCACTCCTATTTAACATAATGACCAACAAGAACCCAACAAAACCCAACGGAGACCCCAAAACACATCAAAAACTCCCCAAAAAAGAACAGCTTCATGCCAAAAAATAGAAGAAAACCCCAAATACCATAGATCCACCCCAAAGACACCCTAAACCTACCTGATGTTCTCCAAAACCCAAAATGTACCCTTTTCCACCATGATGACCAACGAGAACCCAACAAAACCAAACAGAGACACCAAAAACCTTAAAAAACACCCCAAACAAAAATGGCATCACCCCCAAAACTGGAAGAAAATCCCCCAAAACCATAGATCCACCCCAAAACCATCCTAAACCTACCTGAAGTTCTCCAAAACCCACAATTTACACTTTTCCACCATGATGACCAACAAGAACACAACAAAACCCAACGGAGACCCCAAAACACGTCCAAAACACCCCAAAAAAGAACAGGATCACGCCAAAAAATAGAAGAAAACCCCAAATACCATAGATCCACCCCAAAGACACCCTAAACCTACCTGATGTTCTCCTAATCCCAAAGCACACTCCCAACCACCATAAAACACATTAGGAACTCAACGAAACGCAACGGAAACCCCAAAACACTTCAAAATCACACGAAGAAAGGAGAGGATCACTCTCCAAAATAGAAGAAAACCCCAAATACCATGAATCCACGCGAAAAGTCCCCCTAAACCTACCTGAAGTTCTCCAAAACCCACAATTTACCCTTTTACAACACGATGACCATGGAAAACCAAATGAAACACAACGGAGACCCCAAAACACGTCAAAATAAACACAAAAAGTCCAGGATCATCCCCCCCCCCCCCCAAAAAAAAAAAAAAAAAAAAAAAAACTGAGTACCATATATCCACCCCAAAACCACCCTAAACCTACCTGATGTTCTCCAAAACACACAATTTACCCTTTTCCAACACGATGACCAACGAGAACCCAACAAAACCAAACAGAGACCCCAAAAACCTTAAAAAACACCCCAAACAAGAATGGCATCACCTCCAAAACTGGAAGAAAATACGCCAAAACCATAGCTCCACCCCAAAACCACCCTAAACCTACCTGATCTTCTCCAAAACCCACAATCCACTCCTATTTAACATAATGACAAACGAGAACACAACAAAACCTAATGGAGACACCAAAACACGTCAAAAACACCCCAACAAATATCGGCATCACCCCCAAAACTGGAAGAAAATCCGCCAAAACCATAGATCCACCCCAAAACCACCCTAAACCTACCTGATGTTCTCCAAAACCCACAATCCACTCCTATTTAACATAATGACAAACAAGAACACAACAAAACCTAATGGAGACCCCAAAACACGTCAAAAACACCCCAACAAATATCGGCATCACCCCCAAAACTGGAAGAAAATACACCAAAACCATAGATCCACCCCAAAAACACCCTAAACCTACCTGATGTTCTCCAAAACCCACAATTTACTCTTTTACAACTCGATGACCATGGAAAACCCAATGAAACACAACGGAGACCCCAAAACACGTCAAAAACACCCCAAAAAATATCGGCATCACCCCCAAATCTGGAAGAAAATACGCCAAAACCATAGATCCACCCCAAAACCACCCTAAACCTACCTGATCTTCTCCAAAACCCACAATCCACTCCTATTTAACATAATGACCAACAAGAACACAACAAAACCCAACGGAGACCCCAAAACACATCAAAAACACCCCAAACAAGAACAGCTTCATGCCAAAAAATAGAAGAAAACCCCAAATACCATAGATCCACCCCAAAGACACCCTAAACCTACCTGATGTTCTCCAAAACCCACAATTTACCCTTTTCCGCCATGATGACCAACGAGAACCCAACAAAACCAAACAGAGACCCCAAAAACCTTAAAAAACACCCCAAACAAGAATGGCATCACCTCCAAAACTGGAAGAAAATACGCCAAAACCATAGCTCCACCCCAAAACCACCCTAAACCTACCTGATCTTCTCCAAAACCCACAATCCACTCCTATTTAACATAATGACCAACAAGAACCCAACAAAACCCAACGGAGACCCCAAAACACATCAAAAACTCCCCAAAAAAGAACAGCTTCATGCCAAAAAATAGAAGAAAACCCCAAATACCATAGATCCACCCCAAAGACACCCTAAACCTACCTGATGTTCTCCAAAACCCACAATGTACCCTTTTCCACCATGATGACCAACGAGAACCCAACAAAACCAAACAGAGACACCAAAAACCTTAAAAAACACCCCAAACAAAAATGGCATCACCCCCAAAACTGGAAGAAAATCCCCCAAAACCATAGATCCACCCCAAAACCATCCTAAACCTACCTGAAGTTCTCCAAAACCCACAATTTACACTTTTCCACCATGATGACCAACAAGAACACAACAAAACCCAACGGAGACCCCAAAACACGTCCAAAACACCCCAAAAAAGAACAGGATCACGCCAAAAAATAGAAGAAAACCCCAAATACCATAGATCCTCCCCAAAGACACCCTAAACCTACCTGATGTTCTCCTAATCCCAAAGCACACTCCCAACCACCATAAAACGCATTAGGAACTCAACAAAACGCAACGGAAACCCCAAAACACTTCAAAATCACACGAAGAAAGGAGAGGATCACTCTCCAAAATAGAAGAAAACCCCAAATACCATGAATCCACGCGAAAAGTCCCCCTAAACCTACCTGAAGTTCTCCAAAACCCACAATTTACCCTTTTACAACACGATGACCATGGAAAACCAAATGAAACACAACGGAGACCCCAAAACACGTCAAAAACAACACAAAAAGTCCAGGATCATCCCCCCCCCCCCCAAAAAAAAAAAAAAAAAAAAAAAAAACTGAGTACCATATATCCACCCCAAAACCACCCTAAACCTACCTGATGTTCTCCAAAACACACAATTTACCCTTTTCCAACACGATGACCAACGAGAACCCAACAAAACCAAACAGAGACCCCAAAAACCTTAAAAAACACCCCAAACAAGAATGGCATCACCTCCAAAACTGGAAAAAAATACGCCAAAACCATAGCTCCACCCCAAAACCACCCTAAACCTACCTGATCTTCTCCAAAACCCACAATCCACTCCTATTTAACATAATGACAAACGAGAACACAACAAAACCTAATGGAGACACCAAAACACGTCAAAAACACCCCAACAAATATCGGCATCACCCCCAAAACTGGAAGAAAATCCGCCAAAACCATAGATCCACCCCAAAACCACCCTAAACCTACCTGATGTTCTCCAAAACCCACAATCCACTCCTATTTAACATAATGACAAACAAGAACACAACAAAACCTAATGGAGACCCCAAAACACGTCAAAAACACCCCAACAAATATCGGCATCACCCCCAAAACTGGAAGAAAATCCGCCAAAACCATAGATCCACCCCAAAACCACCCTAAACCTACCTGATCTTCTCCAAAACCCACAATCCACACCTATTTAACATAATGACAAACAAGAACCCAACAAAACCTAATGGAGACCCCAAAACACGTCAAAAACACTCCAAAATATATCGGCATCACCCCCAAAACTGGAAGAAAATACACCAAAACCATAGATCCACCCCAAAACCACCCTAAACCTACCTGATGTTCTCCAAAACCCACAATTTACTCTTTTACAACTCGATGACCATGGAAAACCCAATGAAACACAACGGAGACCCCAAAACACGTCAAAAACACCCCAAAAAATATCGGCATCACCCCCAAATCTGGAAGAAAATACGCCAAAACCATAGATCCACCCCAAAACCACCCTAAACCTACCTGATCTTCTCCAAAACCCACAATCCACTCCTATTTAACATAATGACCAACAAGAACACAACAAAACCCAACGGAGACCCCAAAACACATCAAAAACACCCCAAAAAAGAACAGCTTCATGCCAAAAAATAGAAGAAAACCCCAAATACCATAGATACACCCCAAAGACACCCTAAACCTACCTGATGTTCTCCAAAACACACAATTTACACTTTTCCAAAAAGATGACCAACGAGAACCCAACAAAACCAAACAGAGACCCCAAAAACCTTAAAAAACACCCCAAACAAGAATGGCATCACCTCCAAAACTGGAAGAAAATACGCCAAAACCATAGCTCCACCCCAAAACCACCCTAAACCTACCTGATCTTCTCCAAAACCCACAATCCACTCCTATTTAACATAATGACAAACGAGAACACAACAAAACCTAATGGAGACACCAAAACACGTCAAAAACACCCCAACAAATATCGGCATCACCCCCAAAACTGGAAGAATATCCGCCAAAACCATAGATCCACCCCAAAACCACCCTAAACCTACCTGATCTTCTCCAAAACCCACAATCCACTCCTATTTAACATAATGACAAACAAGAACACAACAAAACCTAATGGAGACCCCAAAACACATCAAAAACACCCCAACAAATATCGGCATCACCCCCAAAACTGGAAGAAAATCCGCCAAAACCATAGATCCACCCCAAAACCACCCTAAACCTACCTGATCTTCTCCAAAACCCACAATCCACTCCTATTTAACATAATGACAAACAAGAACCCAACAAAACCTAATGGAGACCCCAAAACACGTCAAAAACACCCCAAAATATATCGGCATCAATCCCAAAACTGGAAGAAAATACACCAAAACCATAGATCCACCCCAAAACCACCCTAAACCTACCTGATCTTCTCCAAAACCCACAATCCACTCCTATTTAACATAATGACCAACAAGAACACAACAAAACCCAACGGAGACCCCAAAACACATCAAAAACACCCCAAAAAAGAACAGCTTCATGCCAAAAAATAGAAGAAAACCCCAAATACCATAGATCCACCCCAAAGACACCCTAAACCTACCTGATGTTCTCCAAAACCCACAATTTACACTTTTCCGCCATGATGACCAACGAGAACCCAACAAAACCAAACAGAGACCCCAAAAACCTTAAAAAACACCCCAAACAAGAACGGCATCACCTCCAAAACTGGAAGAAAATACGCCAAAACCATAGATCCACCCCAAAACCACCCTAAACCTACCTGATCTTCTCCAAAACCCACAATCCACTCCTATTTAACATAATGACCAACAAGAACACAACAAAACCCAACGGAGACCCCAAAACACATCAAAAACACCCCAAAAAAGAACAGCTTCATGCCAAAAAATAGAAGAAAACCCCAAATACCATAGATCCACCCCAAAGACACCCTAAACCTACCTGATGTTCTCCAAAACACACAATTTACCCTTTTCCGCCATGATGACCAACGAGAACCCAACAAAACCAAACAGAGACCCCAAAAACCTTAAAAAACACCCCAAACAAGAATGGCATCACCTCCAAAACTGGAAGAAAATACGCCAAAACCATAGCTCCACCCCAAAACCACCCTAAACCTACCTGATCTTCTCCAAACCCCACAATCCACTCCTATTTAACATAATGACCAACAAGAACACAACAAACCCAACGGAGACCCAAAAACACATCAAAAATACCCCAAAAAAGAACAGGTTCATGACAAAAATAGAAGAAAACCCCAAATACCATAGATCCACAACAAAGACACCCTAAACCTACCTGATGTTCTCCAAAACCCACAATGTACCCTTTTCCACCATGATGACCAACGAGAACCCAACAAAACCAAACAGAGACACCAAAAACCTTAAAAAACACCCCAAACAAAAATGGCATCACCCCCAAAACTGGAAGAAAATCCCCCAAAACCATAGATCCACCCCAAAACCATCCTAAACCTACCTGAAGTTCTCCAAAACCCACAATTTACACTTTTCCACCATGATGACCAACAAGAACACAACAAAACCCAACGGAGACCCCAAAACACGTCCAAAACACCCCAAAAAAGAACAGGATCACGCCAAAAAATAGAAGAAAACCCCAAATACCATAGATCCTCCCCAAAGACACCCTAAACCTACCTGATGTTCTCCTAATCCCAAAGCACACTCCCAACCACCATAAAACACATTAGGAACTCAACGAAACGCAACGGAAACCCCAAAACACTTCAAAATCACACGAAGAAAGGAGAGGATCACTCTCCAAAATAGAAGAAAACCCCAAATACCATGAATCCACGCGAAAAGTCCCCCTAAACCTACCTGAAGTTCTCCAAAACCCACAATTTACCCTTTTACAACACGATGACCATGGAAAACCAAATGAAACACAACGGAGACCCCAAAACACGTCAAAAACAACACAAAAAGTCCAGGATCATCCCCCCCCCCCCCAAAAAAAAAAAAAAAAAAAAAAAACTGAGTACCATATATCCACCCCAAAACCACCCTAAACCTACCTGATCTTCTCCAAAACCCACAATTTACATTTTTCCACCATGATGACCAACGAGAACACAACAAAACCAAACAGAGACCCCAAAAACATTAAAAAACACCCCAAACAAAAATGGCATCACCCCCAAAACTGGAAGAAAATCCCCAAAACCATAGATCCACCCCAAAACCACCCTACACCTACCTGATGTTCTCCAAAACCAACAATTTACACTTTTCCAACAAGATGACCAACGAGAACCCAACAAAACCAAACAGAGACCCCAAAAACCTTAAAAAACACCCCAAACAAGAATGGCATCACCTCCAAAACTGGAAGAAAATACGCCAAAACCATAGCTCCACCCCAAAACCACCCTAAACCTACCTGATCTTCTCCAAAACCCACAATCCACTCCTATTTAACATAATGACAAACGAGAACACAACAAAACCTAATGGAGACCCCAAAACACGTCAAAAACACCCCAACAAATATCGGCATCACCCCCAAAACTGGAAGAAAATCCGCCAAAACCATAGATCCACCCCAAAACCACCCTAAACCTACCTGATCTTCTCCAAAACCCACAATCCACTCCTATTTAACATAATGACAAACAAGAACACAACAAAACCTAATGGAGACCCCAAAACACGTCAAAAACACCCCAACAAATATCGGCATCACCCCCAAAACTGGAAGAAAATCCGCCAAAACCATAGATCCACCCCAAAACCACCCTAAACCTACCTGATCTTCTCCAAAACCCACAATCCACTCCTATTTAACATAATGACAAACAAGAACCCAACAAAACCTAATGGAGACCCCAAAACACGTCAAAAACACCCCAAAATATATCGGCATCACCCCCAAAACTGGAAGAAAATACGCCAAAACCATAGATCCACCCCAAAACCACCCTAAACCTACCTGATGTTCTCCAAAACCCACAATTTACACTTTTACAACACGATGACCATGGAAAACCCAATGAAACACAACGGAGACCCCAAAACACGTCAAAAACACCCCAAAAAATATCGGCATCACCCCCAAATCTGGAAGAAAATACGCCAAAACCATAGATCCACCCCAAAACCACCCTAAACCTACCTGATCTTCTCCAAAACCCACAATCCACTCCTATTTAACATAATGACCAACAAGAACACAACAAAACCCAACGGAGACCCCAAAACACATCAAAAACACCCCAAACAAGAACAGCTTCATGCCAAAAAATAGAAGAAAACCCCAAATACCATAGATCCACCCCAAAGACACCCTAAACCTACCTGATGTTCTCCAAAACCCACAATCCACAACTATTTAACATAATGACCAACAAGAACACAACAAAACCCAACGGAGACCCCAAAACACATCAAAAACACCCCAAAAAAGAACAGCTTCATGCCAAAAAATAGAAGAAAACCCCAAATACCATAGATCCACCCCAAAGACACCCTAAACCTACCTGATGTTCTCCAAAATACACAATTTACACTTTTCCACCATGATGACCAACGAGAACCCAACAAAACCAAACAGAGACCCCAAAAACCTTAAAAAACACCCCAAACAAGAATGGCATCACCTCCAAAACTGGAAGAAAATCCCCCAAAACCATAGATCCACCCCAAAACCACCCTACACCTACCTGATGTTCTCCAAAACCAACAATTTACCCTTTTCCAACACGATGACCAACGAGAACCCAACAAAACCAAACAGAGACCCCAAAAACCTTAAAAAACACCCCAAACAAGAATGGCATCACCTCCAAAACTGGAAGAAAATACGCCAAAACCATAGCTCCACCCCAAAACCACCCTAAACCTACTTGATCTTCTCCAAAACCCACAATCCACAACTATTTAACATAATGACCAACAAGAACACAACAAAACCCAACGGAGACCCCAAAACACGTCAAAAACACCCCAAAAAATATCGGCATCACCCCCAAATCTGGAAGAAAATACGCCAAAACCATAGATCCACCCCAAAACCACCCTAAACCTACCTGATCTTCTCCAAAACCCACAATCCACTCCTATTTAACATAATGACCAACAAGAACACAACAAAACCCAACGGAGACCCCAAAACACATCAAAAACACCCCAAACAAGAACAGCTTCATGCCAAAAAATAGAAGAAAACCCCAAATACCATAGATCCACCCCAAAGACACCCTAAACCTACCTGATGTTCTCCAAAACCCACAATTTACCCTTTTCCGCCATGATGACCAACGAGAACCCAACAAAACCAAACAGAGACCCCAAAAACCTTAAAAAACACCCCAAACAAGAATGGCATCACCTCCAAAACTGGAAGAAAATACGCCAAAACCATAGCTCCACCCCAAAACCACCCTAAACCTACCTGATCTTCTCCAAAACCCACAATCCACTCCTATTTAACATAATGACCAACAAGAACCCAACAAAACCCAACGGAGACCCCAAAACACATCAAAAACTCCCCAAAAAAGAACAGCTTCATGCCAAAAAAATAGAAGAAAACCCCAAATACCATAGATCCACCCCAAAGACACCCTAAACCTACCTGATGTTCTCCAAAACCCACAATGTACCCTTTTCCACCATGATGACCAACGAGAACCCAACAAAACCAAACAGAGACACCAAAAACCTTAAAAAACACCCCAAACAAAAATGGCATCACCCCCAAAACTGGAAGAAAATCCCCCAAAACCATAGATCCACCCCAAAACCATCCTAAACCTACCTGAAGTTCTCCAAAACCCACAATTTACACTTTTCCACCATGATGACCAACAAGAACACAACAAAACCCAACAGAGACCCCAAAACACGTCCAAAACACCCCAAAAAAGAACAGGATCACGCCAAAAAATAGAAGAAAACCCCAAATACCATAGATCCTCCCCAAAGACACCCTAAACCTACCTGATGTTCTCCTAATCCCAAAGCACACTCCCAACCACCATAAAACGCATTAGGAACTCAACAAAACGCAACGGAAACCCCAAAACACTTCAAAATCACACGAAGAAAGGAGAGGATCACTCTCCAAAATAGAAGAAAACCCCAAATACCATGAATCCACGCGAAAAGTCCCCCTAAACCTACCTGAAGTTCTCCAAAACCCACAATTTACCCTTTTACAACACGATGACCATGGAAAACCAAATGAAACACAACGGAGACCCCAAAACACGTCAAAATAAACACAAAAAGTCCAGGATCATCCCCCCCCCCCCAAAAAAAAAAAAAAAAAAAAAAAAAAAAACTGAGTACCATATATCCACCCCAAAACCACCCTAAACCTACCTGATGTTCTCCAAAACACACAATTTACCCTTTTCCAACACGATGACCAACGAGAACCCAACAAAACCAAACAGAGACCCCAAAAACCTTAAAAAACACCCCAAACAAGAATGGCATCACCTCCAAAACTGGAAAAAAATACGCCAAAACCATAGCTCCACCCCAAAACCACCCTAAACCTACCTGATCTTCTCCAAAACCCACAATCCACTCCTATTTAACATAATGACAAACGAGAACACAACAAAACCTAATGGAGACACCAAAACACGTCAAAAACACCCCAACAAATATCGGCATCACCCCCAAAACTGGAAGAAAATCCGCCAAAACCATAGATCCACCCCAAAACCACCCTAAACCTACCTGATGTTCTCCAAAACCCACAATCCACTCCTATTTAACATAATGACAAACAAGAACACAACAAAACCTAATGGAGACCCCAAAACACGTCAAAAACACCCCAACAAATATCGGCATCACCCCCAAAACTGGAAGAAAATCCGCCAAAACCATAGATCCACCCCAAAACCACCCTAAACCTACCTGATCTTCTCCAAAACCCACAATCCACACCTATTTAACATAATGACAAACAAGAACCCAACAAAACCTAATGGAGACCCCAAAACACGTCAAAAACACTCCAAAATATATCGGCATCACCCCCAAAACTGGAAGAAAATACACCAAAACCATAGATCCACCCCAAAACCACCCTAAACCTACCTGATGTTCTCCAAAACCCACAATTTACTCTTTTACAACTCGATGACCATGGAAAACCCAATGAAACACAACGGAGACCCCAAAACACGTCAAAAACACCCCAAAAAATATCGGCATCACCCCCAAATCTGGAAGAAAATACGCCAAAACCATGGATCCACCCCAAAACCACCCTAAACCTACCTGATCTTCTCCAAAACCCACAATCCACTCCTATTTAACATAATGACCAACAAGAACACAACAAAACCCAACGGAGACCCCAAAACACATCAAAAACACCCCAAACAAGAACAGCTTCATGCCAAAAAATAGAAGAAAACCCCAAATACCATAGATCCACCCCAAAGACACCCTAAACCTACCTGATGTTCTCCAAAACCCACAATCCACAACTATTTAACATAATGACCAACGAGAACCCAACAAAACCAAACAGAGACCCCAAAAACCTTAAAAAACACCCCAAACAAGAATGGCATCACCTCCAAAACTGGAAAAAAATACGCCAAAACCATAGCTCCACCCCAAAACCACCCTAAACCTACCTGATCTTCTCCAAAACCCACAATCCACTCCTATTTAACTTAATGACAAACGAGAACACAACAAAACCTAATGGAGACACCAAAACACGTCAAAAACACCCCAACAAATATCGGCATCACCCCCAAAACTGGAAGAAAATCCGCCAAAACCATAGATCCACCCCAAAACCACCCTAAACCTACCTGATGTTCTCCAAAACCCACAATCCACTCCTATTTAACATAATGACAAACAAGAACACAACAAAACCTAATGGAGACCCCAAAACACGTCAAAAACACCCCAACAAATATCGGCATCACCCCCAAAACTGGAAGAAAATCCGCCAAAACCATAGATCCACCCCAAAACCACCCTAAACCTACCTGATCTTCTCCAAAACCCACAATCCACACCTATTTAACATAATGACAAACAAGAACCCAACAAAACCTAATGGAGACCCCAAAACACGTCAAAAACACTCCAAAATATATCGGCATCACCCCCAAAACTGGAAGAAAATACACCAAAACCATAGATCCACCCCAAAACCACCCTAAACCTACCTGATGTTCTCCAAAACCCACAATTTACTCTTTTACAACTCGATGACCATGGAAAACCCAATGAAACACAACGGAGACCCCAAAACACGTCAAAAACACCCCAAAAAATATCGGCATCACCCCCAAATCTGGAAGAAAATACGCCAAAACCATAGATCCACCCCAAAACCACCCTAAACCTACCTGATCTTCTCCAAAACCCACAATCCACTCCTATTTAACATAATGACCAACAAGAACACAACAAAACCCAACGGAGACCCCAAAACACATCAAAAACACCCCAAACAAGAACAGCTTCATGCCAAAAAATAGAAGAAAACCCCAAATACCATAGATCCACCCCAAAGACACCCTAAACCTACCTGATGTTCTCCAAAACCCACAATCCACAACTATTTAACATAATGACCAACAAGAACACAACAAAACCCAACGGAGACCCCAAAACACATCAAAAACACCCCAAAAAAGAACAGCTTCATGCCAAAAAATAGAAGAAAACCCCAAATACCATAGATCCACCCCAAAGACACCCTAAACCTACCTGATGTTCTCCAAAACACACAATTTACACTTTTCCAAAAAGATGACCAACGAGAACCCAACAAAACCAAACAGAGACCCCAAAAACCTTAAAAAACACCCCAAACAAGAATGGCATCACCTCCAAAACTGGAAGAAAATACGCCAAAACCATAGCTCCACCCCAAAACCACCCTAAACCTACCTGATCTTCTCCAAAACCCACAATCCACTCCTATTTAACATAATGACAAACGAGAACACAACAAAACCTAATGGAGACACCAAAACACGTCAAAAACACCCCAACAAATATCGGCATCACCCCCAAAACTGGAAGAATATCCGCCAAAACCATAGATCCACCCCAAAACCACCCTAAACCTACCTGATGTTCTCCAAAACCCACAATCCACTCCTATTTAACATAATGACAAACAAGAACACAACAAAACCTAATGGAGACCCCAAAACACATCAAAAACACCCCAACAAATATCGGCATCACCCCCAAAACTGGAAGAAAATCCGCCAAAACCATAGATCCACCCCAAAACCACCCTAAACCTACCTGATCTTCTCCAAAACCCACAATCCACTCCTATTTAACATAATGACAAACAAGAACCCAACAAAACCTAATGGAGACCCCAAAACACGTCAAAAACACCCCAAAATATATCGGCATCAATCCCAAAACTGGAAGAAAATACACCAAAACCATAGATCCACCCCAAAACCACCCTAAACCTACCTGATCTTCTCCAAAACCCACAATCCACTCCTATTTAACATAATGACCAACAAGAACACAACAAAACCCAACGGAGACCCCAAAACACATCAAAAACACCCCAAAAAAGAACAGCTTCATGCCAAAAAATAGAAGAAAACCCCAAATACCATAGATCCACCCCAAAGACACCCTAAACCTACCTGATGTTCTCCAAAACCCACAATTTACACTTTTCCGCCATGATGACCAACGAGAACCCAACAAAACCAAACAGAGACCCCAAAAACCTTAAAAAACACCCCAAACAAGAACGGCATCACCTCCAAAACTGGAAGAAAATACGCCAAAACCATAGATCCACCCCAAAACCACCCTAAACCTACCTGATCTTCTCCAAAACCCACAATCCACTCCTATTTAACATAATGACCAACAAGAACACAACAAAACCCAACGGAGACCCCAAAACACATCAAAAACACCCCAAAAAAGAACAGCTTCATGCCAAAAAATAGAAGAAAACCCCAAATACCATAGATCCACCCCAAAGACACCCTAAACCTACCTGATGTTCTCCAAAACACACAATTTACCCTTTTCCGCCATGATGACCAACGAGAACCCAACAAAACCAAACAGAGACCCCAAAAACCTTAAAAAACACCCCAAACAAGAATGGCATCACCTCCAAAACTGGAAGAAAATACGCCAAAACCATAGCTCCACCCCAAAACCACCCTAAACCTACCTGATCTTCTCCAAAACCCACAATCCACTCCTATTTAACATAATGACAAACGAGAACACAACAAAACCTAATGGAGACACCAAAACACGTCAAAAACACCCCAACAAATATCGGCATCACCCCCAAAACTGGAAGAATATCCGCCAAAACCATAGATCCACCCCAAAACCACCCTAAACCTACCTGATCTTCTCCAAAACCCACAATCCACTCCTATTTAACATAATGACAAACAAGAACACAACAAAACCTAATGGAGACCCCAAAACACATCAAAAACACCCCAACAAATATCGGCATCACCCCCAAAACTGGAAGAAAATCCGCCAAAACCATAGATCCACCCCAAAACCACCCTAAACCTACCTGATCTTCTCCAAAACCCACAATCCACTCCTATTTAACATAATGACAAACAAGAACCCAACAAAACCTAATGGAGACCCCAAAACACGTCAAAAACACCCCAAAATATATCGGCATCAATCCCAAAACTGGAAGAAAATACACCAAAACCATAGATCCACCCCAAAACCACCCTAAACCTACCTGATCTTCTCCAAAACCCACAATCCACTCCTATTTAACATAATGACCAACAAGAACACAACAAAACCCAACGGAGACCCCAAAACACATCAAAAACACCCCAAAAAAGAACAGCTTCATGCCAAAAAATAGAAGAAAACCCCAAATACCATAGATCCACCCCAAAGACACCCTAAACCTACCTGATGTTCTCCAAAACCCACAATTTACACTTTTCCGCCATGATGACCAACGAGAACCCAACAAAACCAAACAGAGACCCCAAAAACCTTAAAAAACACCCCAAACAAGAACGGCATCACCTCCAAAACTGGAAGAAAATACGCCAAAACCATAGATCCACCCCAAAACCACCCTAAACCTACCTGATCTTCTCCAAAACCCACAATCCACTCCTATTTAACATAATGACCAACAAGAACACAACAAAACCCAACGGAGACCCCAAAACACATCAAAAACACCCCAAAAAAGAACAGCTTCATGCCAAAAAATAGAAGAAAACCCCAAATACCATAGATCCACCCCAAAGACACCCTAAACCTACCTGATGTTCTCCAAAACACACAATTTACCCTTTTCCGCCATGATGACCAACGAGAACCCAACAAAACCAAACAGAGACCCCAAAAACCTTAAAAAACACCCCAAACAAGAATGGCATCACCTCCAAAACTGGAAGAAAATACGCCAAAACCATAGCTCCACCCCAAAACCACCCTAAACCTACCTGATCTTCTCCAAACCCCACAATCCACTCCTATTTAACATAATGACCAACAAGAACACAACAAAACCCAACGGAGACCCAAAAACACATCAAAAATACCCCAAAAAAGAACAGGTTCATGACAAAAAATAGAAGAAAACCCCAAATACCATAGATCCACAACAAAGACACCCTAAACCTACCTGATGTTCTCCAAAACCCACAATGTACCCTTTTCCACCATGATGACCAACGAGAACCCAACAAAACCAAACAGAGACACCAAAAACCTTAAAAAACACCCCAAACAAAAATGGCATCACCCCCAAAACTGGAAGAAAATCCCCCAAAACCATAGATCCACCCCAAAACCATCCTAAACCTACCTGAAGTTCTCCAAAACCCACAATTTACACTTTTCCACCATGATGACCAACAAGAACACAACAAAACCCAACGGAGACCCCAAAACACGTCCAAAACACCCCAAAAAAGAACAGGATCACGCCAAAAAATAGAAGAAAACCCCAAATACCATAGATCCTCCCCAAAGACACCCTAAACCTACCTGATGTTCTCCTAATCCCAAAGCACACTCCCAACCACCATAAAACACATTAGGAACTCAACGAAACGCAACGGAAACCCCAAAACACTTCAAAATCACACGAAGAAAGGAGAGGATCACTCTCCAAAATAGAAGAAAACCCCAAATACCATGAATCCACGCGAAAAGTCCCCCTAAACCTACCTGAAGTTCTCCAAAACCCACAATTTACCCTTTTACAACACGATGACCATGGAAAACCAAATGAAACACAACGGAGACCCCAAAACACGTCAAAAACAACACAAAAAGTCCAGGATCATCCCCCCCCCCCCCAAAAAAAAAAAAAAAAAAAAAAAAAACTGAGTACCATATATCCACCCCAAAACCACCCTAAACCTACCTGATCTTCTCCAAAACCCACAATTTACATTTTTCCACCATGATGACCAACGAGAACACAACAAAACCAAACAGAGACCCCAAAAACATTAAAAAACACCCCAAACAAAAATGGCATCACCCCCAAAACTGGAAGAAAATCCCCCAAAACCATAGATCCACCCCAAAACCACCCTACACCTACCTGATGTTCTCCAAAACCAACAATTTACCCTTTTCCAACAAGATGACCAACGAGAACCCAACAAAACCAAACAGAGACCCCAAAAACCTTAAAAAACACCCCAAACAAGAATGGCATCACCTCCAAAACTGGAAGAAAATACGCCAAAACCATAGCTCCACCCCAAAACCACCCTAAACCTACCTGATCTTCTCCAAAACCCACAATCCACTCCTATTTAACATAATGACATACGAGAACACAACAAAACCTAATGGAGACCCCAAAACACGTCAAAAACACCCCAACAAATATCGGCATCACCCCCAAAACTGGAAGAAAATCCGCCAAAACCATAGATCCACCCCAAAACCACCCTAAACCTACCTGATCTTCTCCAAAACCCACAATCCACTCCTATTTAACATAATGACAAACAAGAACACAACAAAACCTAATGGAGACCCCAAAACACGTCAAAAACACCCCAACAAATATCGGCATCACCCCCAAAACTGGAAGAAAATCCGCCAAAACCATAGATCCACCCCAAAACCACCCTAAACCTACCTGATCTTCTCCAAAACCCACAATCCACTCCTATTTAACATAATGACAAACAAGAACCCAACAAAACCTAATGGAGACCCCAAAACACGTCAAAAACACCCCAAAATATATCGGCATCACCCCCAAAACTGGAAGAAAATACGCCAAAACCATAGATCCACCCCAAAACCACCCTAAACCTACCTGATGTTCTCCAAAACCCACAATTTACACTTTTACAACACGATGACCATGGAAAACCCAATGAAACACAACGGAGACCCCAAAACACGTCAAAAACACCCCAAAAAATATCGGCATCACCCCCAAATCTGGAAGAAAATACGCCAAAACCATAGATCCACCCCAAAACCACCCTAAACCTACCTGATCTTCTCCAAAACCCACAATCCACTCCTATTTAACATAATGACCAACAAGAACACAACAAAACCCAACGGAGACCCCAAAACACATCAAAAACACCCCAAACAAGAACAGCTTCATGCCAAAAAATAGAAGAAAACCCCAAATACCATAGATCCACCCCAAAGACACCCTAAACCTACCTGATGTTCTCCAAAACCCACAATCCACAACTATTTAACATAATGACCAACAAGAACACAACAAAACCCAACGGAGACCCCAAAACACATCAAAAACACCCCAAAAAAGAACAGCTTCATGCCAAAAAATAGAAGAAAACCCCAAATACCATAGATCCACCCCAAAGACACCCTAAACCTACCTGATGTTCTCCAAAATACACAATTTACACTTTTCCACCATGATGACCAACGAGAACCCAACAAAACCAAACAGAGACCCCAAAAACCTTAAAAAACACCCCAAACAAGAATGGCATCACCTCCAAAACTGGAAGAAAATCCCCCAAAACCATAGATCCACCCCAAAACCACCCTACACCTACCTGATGTTCTCCAAAACCAACAATTTACCCTTTTCCAACACGATGACCAACGAGAACCCAACAAAACCAAACAGAGACCCCAAAAACCTTAAAAAACACCCCAAACAAGAATGGCATCACCTCCAAAACTGGAAGAAAATACGCCAAAACCATAGCTCCACCCCAAAACCACCCTAAACCTACCTGATCTTCTCCAAAACCCACAATCCACTCCTATTTAACATAATGACAAACGAGAACACAACAAAACCTAATGGAGACACCAAAACACGTCAAAAACACCCCAACAAATATCGGCATCACCCCCAAAACTGGAAGAAAATCCGCCAAAACCATAGATCCACCCCAAAACCACCCTAAACCTACCTGATCTTCTCCAAAACCCACAATCCACTCCTATTTAACATAATGACAAACAAGAACCCAACAAAACCTAATGGAGACCCCAAAACACGTCAAAAACACCCCAAAATATATCGGCATCACCCCCAAAACTGGAAGAAAATACGCCAAAACCATAGATCCACCCCAAAACCACCCTAAACCTACCTGATGTTCTCCAAAACCCACAATTTACACTTTTACAACACGATGACCATGGAAAACCCAATGAAACACAACGGAGACCCCAAAACACGTCAAAAACACCCCAAAAAATATCGGCATCACCCCCAAATCTGGAAGAAAATACGCCAAAACCATAGATCCACCCCAAAACCACCCTAAACCTACCTGATCTTCTCCAAAACCCACAATCCACTCCTATTTAACATAATGACCAACAAGAACACAACAAAACCCAACGGAGACCCCAAAACACATCAAAAACACCCCAAACAAGAACAGCTTCATGCCAAAAAATAGAAGAAAACCCCAAATACCATAGATCCACCCCAAAGACACCCTAAACCTACCTGATGTTCTCCAAAACCCACAATCCACAACTATTTAACATAATGACCAACAAGAACACAACAAAACCCAACGGAGACCCCAAAACACATCAAAAACACCCCAAAAAAGAACAGCTTCATGCCAAAAAATAGAAGAAAACCCCAAATACCATAGATCCACCCCAAAGACACCCTAAACCTACCTGATGTTCTCCAAAACACACAATTTACACTTTTCCACCATGATGACCAACGAGAACCCAACAAAACCAAACAGAGACCCCAAAAACCTTAAAAAACACCCCAAACAAGAATGGCATCACCTCCAAAACTGGAAGAAAATCCCCCAAAACCATAGCTCCACCCCAAAACCACCCTAAACCTACCTGATCTTGTACAAAACCCACAATCCACTCCTATTTAACATAATGACCAACAAGAACCCAACAAAACCCAACGGAGACCCCAAAACACATCAAAAACACCCCAAAAAAGAACAGCTTCATGCCAAAAAATAGAAGAAAACCCCAAATACCATAGATCCACCCCAAAGACACCCTAAACCTACCTGATGTTCTCCAAAACACACAATGTACCCTTTTCCACCATGATGACCAACGAGAACCCAACAAAACCAAACAGAGACACCAAAAACCTTAAAAAACACCCCAAACAAGAATGGCATCACCCCCAAAACTGGAAGAAAATCCCCCAAAACCATAGATCCACCCCAAAACCACCCTAAACCTACCTGAAGTTCTCCAAAACCCACAATTTACACTTTTCCACCATGATGACCAACGAGAACACAACAAAACCCAACGGAGTCCCCAAAACACGTCCAAAACACCCCAAAAAAGAACAGGATCACGCCAAAAAATAGAAGAAAACCCCAAATACCATAGATCCTCCCCAAAGACACCCTAAACCTACCTGATGTTCTCCTAATCCCAAAGCACACTCCCAACCACCATAAAACACATTAGGAACTCAACGAAACGCAACGGAAACCCCAAAACACTTCAAAATCACACGAAGAAAGGAGAGGATCACTCTCCAAAATAGAAGAAAACCCCAAATACCATGAATCCACGCGAAAAGTCCCCCTAAACCTACCTGAAGTTCTCCAAAACCCACAATTTACCCTTTTACAACACGATGACCATGGAAAACCAAATGAAACACAACGGAGACCCCAAAACACGTCAAAAACAACACAAAAAGTCCAGGATCATCCCCCCCCCCCCCAAAAAAAAAAAAAAAAAAAAAAAAAACTGAGTACCATATATCCACCCCAAAACCACCCTAAACCTACCTGATCTTCTCCAAAACACACAATTTACACTTTTCCACCATGATGACCAACGAGAACACAACAAAACCAAACAGAGACCCCAAAAACATTAAAAAACACCCCAAACAAAAATGGCATCACCCCCAAAACTGGAAGAAAATCCCCCAAAACCATAGATCCAACCCAAAACCACCCTACACCTACCTGATCTTCTCCAAAACCAACAATTTACCCTTTTCCAACACGATGACCAACGAGAACCCAACAAAACCCAACAGAGACGCCAAAAAACGTCAAAAACACCCCAAACAAGAACGGCATCACCCCCAAAATTGGAAGAAAATCCGCCAAAACCATAGATCCACCCCAAAACCACCCTAAACCTACCTGATCTTCTCCAAAACCCACAATCCACTCCTATTTAACATAATGACAAACGAGAACACAACAAAACCTAATGGAGACCCCAAAACACGTCAAAAACACCCCAACAAATATCGGCATCACCCCCAAAACTGGAAGAAAATCCGCCAAAACCATAGATCCACCCCAAAACCACCCTAAACCTACCTGATCTTCTCCAAAACCCACAATCCACTCCTATTTAACATAATGACAAACAAGAACACAACAAAACCTAATGGAGACCCCAAAACACGTCAAAAACACCCCAACAAATATCGGCATCACCCCCAAAACTGGAAGAAAATCCGCCAAAACCATAGATCCACCCCAAAACCACCCTAAACCTACCTGATCTTCTCCAAAACCCACAATCCACTCCTATTTAACATAATGACAAACGAGAACCCAACAAAACCTAATGGAGACCCCAAAACACGTCAAAAACACCCCAAAAAATATCGGCATCACCCCCAAAACTGGAAGAAAATACGCCAAAACCATAGATCCACACCAAAACCACCCTAAACCTACCTGATGTTCTCCAAAACCCACAATTTACCCTTTTCCAACACGATGACCAACGAGAACCCAACAAAACCCAACAGAGACCCCAAAAAACGTCAAAAACACCCCAAACAAGAACGGCATCACCCCAAAACTGGAAGAAAATCCCCCAAAACCATAGATCCACCCCAAAAACACCCTAAACCTACTTGATCTTCTCCAAAACCCACAATCCACAACTATTTAACATAATGACCAACAAGAACACAACAAAACCCAACGGAGACCCCAAAACACATCAAAAACACCCCAAACAAGAACAGCTTCATGCCAAAAAATAGAAGAAAACCCCAAATACCATAGATCCACCCCAAAGACACCCTACACCTACCTGATGTTCTCCAAAACACACAATTTACACTTTTCCACCATGATGACCAACGAGAACCCAACAAAACCAAACAGAGACCCCAAAAACCTTAAAAAACACCCCAAACAAGAATGGCATCACCTCCAAAACTGGAAGAAAATACGCCAAAACCATAGCTCCACCCCAAAACCACCCTAAACCTACCTGATCTTGTACAAAACCCACAATCCACTCCTATTTAACATAATGACCAACAAGAACACAACAAAACCCAACGGAGACCCCAAAACACATCAAAAACACCCCAAAAAAGAACAGGTTCATGCCAAAAAATAGAAGAAAACCTCAAATACCATAGATCCACCCCAAAGACACCCTAAACCTACCTGATGTTCTCCAAAACCCACAATGTACCCTTTTCCACCATGATGACCAACGAGAACCCAACAAAACCAAACAGAGACCCCAAAAACCTTAAAAAACACCCCAAACAAGAATGGCATCACCCCCAAAACTGGAAGAAAATCCCCCAAAACCATAGATCCACCCCAAAACCACCCTAAACCTACCTGAAGTTCTCCAAAACCCACAATTTACACTTTTCCACCATGATGACCAACGAGAACACCACAAAACCCAACGGAGTCCCCAAAACACGTCCAAAACACCCCAAAAAAGAACAGGATCATGCCAAAAAATAGAAGAAAACCCCAAATACCATAGATCCTCCCCAAAGACACCCTAAACCTACCTGATGTTCTCCTAATCCCAAAGCACACTCCCAACCACCATAAAACACATTAGGAACTCAACGAAACGCAACGGAAACCCCAAAACACTTCAAAATCACACGAAGAAAGGAGAGGATCACTCTCCAAAATAGAAGAAAACCCCAAATACCATGAATCCACGCGAAAAGTCCCCCTAAACCTACCTGAAGTTCTCCAAAACCCACAATTTACCCTTTTACAACACGATGACCATGGAAAACCAAATGAAACACAACGGAGACCCCAAAACACGTCAAAAACAACACAAAAAGTCCAGGATCATCCCCCCCCCCAAAAAAAAAAAAAAAAAAAAAAAAAAACTGAGTACCATATATCCACCCCAAAACCACCCTAAACCTACCTGATCTTCTCCAAAACCCACAATTTACACTTTTCCACCATGATGACCAACGAGAACACAACAAAACCAAACAGAGACCCCAAAAACATTAAAAAACACCCCAAACAAAAATGGCATCACCCCCAAAACTGGAAGAAAATCCCCCAAAACCATAGATCCACCCCAAAACCACCCTAAACCTACCTGATCTTCTCCAAAACCCACAATCCACTCCTATTTAACATAATGACCAACAAGAACACAACAAAACCCAACGGAGACCCCAAAACACGTCCAAAACACCCCAAACAAGAACAGGATCATCCCAAAACGAAAGAAAAACCCAAATACCATGAATCCACCCCAAACGTCCCCCTTAACCTACCTGATGTTCTCCAAAACCCACAATTTAACATTTTCCAACATGATGACAACGGAAAACGCAACGAAACCCAACAGAGACCCCAAAACACGTCAAAAACACCACAAAAAAAAAGAACAGGATCACCCCCCAAAAAAAACAGAAGAAAACCCCAAATACCATAGATGCACCCCCAAACCACACTAAACCTACCTGATGTTCACCAAAACCAACTATTTATCATTTTCCACACTGATGACCAACAAGAACCCAACTAAAATCCAACGGAGACCCCAAAACACGTCAAAAACACGCCAAGAAGGAACTGGATCAGAAGAAAAAAACCCAAAACCATGATTTTCCCCCAAAAACCACCCTAAGCTCACCTGATCTTCTCCAAACCCCACAATCCACTCCCATTGACCTTAACGACAAACGACAACCCAACGAAACCCAACGGAGACCCCAAAACATGTCAAAAACACACCAAAAAGAACAAGATCATCCCCAAAAAAAAAAAAAAAAAAAAAAAAAAAAAAAAAAACAGAAGAAAAACACAAACACCATAAATCCACCCCAAAAGTCCAATTAAAACTACCTGAAGTTCTCCAAAACCCTCAATTTACACTTTTCCACCATGATGACCATGGAAAACCCAATGAAACACAACGGAGACCCCAAAACACGTCAAAAACACCCCAGAAAATATCGGCATCACCCCCAAATCACCCCAAACAAGAACGGCATCACCCCAAAACTGGAAGAAAATCCCCCAAAACCATAGATCCACCGCAAAAACACCCTAAACCTATTTGATCTTCTCCAAAACCCACAATCCACAACTATTTAACATAATGACCAACAAGAACACAACAAAACCCAACGGAGACCCCAAAACACGTCAAAAACACCCCAAAAAATATCGGCATCACACCCAAATCTGGAAGAAAATACGCCAAAACCATAGATCCACCCCAAAACCACCCTAAACCTACCTGATCTTCTCCAAAACCCACAATCCACTCCTATTTAACATAATGACCAACAAGAACACAACAAAACCCAACGGAGACCCCAAAACACATCAAAAACACCCCAAAAAAGAACAGCTTCATGCCAAAAAATAGAAGAAAACCCCAAATACCATAGATCCACCCCAAAGACACCCTAAACCTACCTGATGTTCTCCAAAACCCACAATCCACAACTATTTAACATAATGACCAACGAGAACCCAACAAAACCAAACAGAGACCCCAAAAACCTTAAAAAACACCCCAAACAAGAATGGCATCACCTCCAAAACTGGAAAAAAATACGCCAAAACCATAGCTCCACCCCAAAACCACCCTAAACCTACCTGATCTTCTCCAAAACCCACAATCCACTCCTATTTAACATAATGACAAACGAGAACACAACAAAACCTAATGGAGACACCAAAACACGTCAAAAACACCCCAACAAATATCGGCATCACCCCCAAAACTGGAAGAAAATCCGCCAAAACCATAGATCCACCCCAAAACCACCCTAAACCTACCTGATGTTCTCCAAAACCCACAATCCACTCCTATTTAACATAATGACAAACAAGAACACAACAAAACCTAATGGAGACCCCAAAACACGTCAAAAACACCCCAACAAATATCGGCATCACCCCCAAAACTGGAAGAAAATCCGCCAAAACCATAGATCCACCCCAAAACCACCCTAAACCTACCTGATCTTCTCCAAAACCCACAATCCACACCTATTTAACATAATGACAAACAAGAACCCAACAAAACCTAATGGAGACCCCAAAACACGTCAAAAACACTCCAAAATATATCGGCATCACCCCCAAAACTGGAAGAAAATACACCAAAACCATAGATCCACCCCAAAACCACCCTAAACCTACCTGATGTTCTCCAAAACCCACAATTTACTCTTTTACAACTCGATGACCATGGAAAACCCAATGAAACACAACGGAGACCCCAAAACACGTCAAAAACACCCCAAAAAATATCGGCATCACCCCCAAATCTGGAAGAAAATACGCCAAAACCATAGATCCACCCCAAAACCACCCTAAACCTACCTGATCTTCTCCAAAACCCACAATCCACTCCTATTTAACATAATGACCAACAAGAACACAACAAAACCCAACGGAGACCCCAAAACACATCAAAAACACCCCAAACAAGAACAGCTTCATGCCAAAAAATAGAAGAAAACCCCAAATACCATAGATCCACCCCAAAGACACCCTAAACCTACCTGATGTTCTCCAAAACCCACAATCCACAACTATTTAACATAATGACCAACAAGAACACAACAAAACCCAACGGAGACCCCAAAACACATCAAAAACACCCCAAAAAAGAACAGCTTCATGCCAAAAAATAGAAGAAAACCCCAAATACCATAGATCCACCCCAAAGACACCCTAAACCTACCTGATGTTCTCCAAAACACACAATTTACACTTTTCCACCATGATGACCAACGAGAACCCAACAAAACCAAACAGAGACCCCAAAAACCTTAAAAAACACCCCAAACAAGAATGGCATCACCTCCAAAACTGGAAGAAAATACGCCAAAACCATAGCTCCACCCCAAAACCACCCTAAACCTACCTGATCTTCTCCAAAACCCACAATCCACTCCTATTTAACATAATGACCAACAAGAACCCAACAAAACCCAACGGAGACCCCAAAACACATCAAAAACACCCCAAAAAAGAACAGCTTCATGCCAAAAAATAGAAGAAAACCCCAAATACCATAGATCCACCCCAAAGACACCCTAAACCTACCTGATGTTCTCCAAAACACACAATGTACCCTTTTCCACCATGATGACCAACGAGAACCCAACAAAACCAAACAGAGACCCCAAAAACCTTAAAAAACACCCCAAACAAGAATGGCATCACCCCAAAACTGGAAGAAAATCCCCCAAAACCATAGATCCACCCAAAACCACCCTAAACCTACCTGAAGTTCTCCAAAACCCACAATTTACACTTTTCCACCATGATGACCAACGAGAACACCACAAAACCCAACGGAGTCCCCAAACACGTCCAAAACACCCCAAAAAAGAACAGGATCATGCCAAAAAATAGAAGAAAACCCCAAATACCATAGATCCTCCCCAAAGACACCCTAAACCTACCTGATGTTCTCCTAATCCCAAAGCACACTCCCAACCACCATAAAACCACATTAGGAACTCAACGAAACGCAACGGAAACCCCAAAACACTTCAAAATCACACGAAGAAAGGAGAGGATCACTCTCCAAAATAGAAGAAAACCCCAAATACCATGAATCCACCCCAAAACCACCCTAAACCTACCTGATCTTCTCCAAAACCCACAATCCACTCCTATTTAACATAATGACCAACAAGAACACAACAAAACCCAACGGAGACCCCAAAACACATCAAAAACACCCCAAACAAGAACAGCTTCATGCCAAAAAATAGAAGAAAACCCAAAATACCATAGATCCACCCCAAAGACACCCTAAACCTACCTGATGTTCTCCAAAACCCACAATCCACAACTATTTAACATAATGACCAACAAGAACACAACAAAACCCAACGGAGACCCCAAAACACATCAAAAACACCCCAAAAAAGAACAGCTTCATGCCAAAAAATAGAAGAAAACCCCAAATACCATAGATCCACCCCAAAGACACCCTAAACCTACCTGATGTTCTCCAAAACACACAATTTACACTTTTCCAAAAAGATGACCAACGAGAACCCAACAAAACCCAACAGAGACCCCAAAAACCTTAAAAAACACCCCAAACAAGAATGGCATCACCTCCAAAACTGGAAGAAAATACGCCAAAACCATAGCTCCACCCCAAAACCACCCTAAACCTACCTGATCTTCTCCAAAACCCACAATCCACTCCTATTTAACATAATGACAAACGAGAACACAACAAAACCTAATGGAGACACCAAAACACGTCAAAAACACCCCAACAAATATCGGCATCACCCCCAAAACTGGAAGAATATCCGCCAAAACCATAGATCCACCCCAAAACCACCCTAAACCTACCTGATGTTCTCCAAAACCCACAATCCACTCCTATTTAACATAATGACAAACAAGAACACAACAAAACCTAATGGAGACCCCAAAACACATCAAAAACACCCCAACAAATATCGGCATCACCCCCAAAACTGGAAGAAAATCCGCCAAAACCATAGATCCACCCCAAAACCACCCTAAACCTACCTGATCTTCTCCAAAACCCACAATCCACTCCTATTTAACATAATGACAAACAAGAACCCAACAAAACCTAATGGAGACCCCAAAACACGTCAAAAACACCCCAAAATATATCGGCATCAATCCCAAAACTGGAAGAAAATACACCAAAACCATAGATCCACCCCAAAACCACCCTAAACCTACCTGATCTTCTCCAAAACCCACAATCCACTCCTATTTAACATAATGACCAACAAGAACACAACAAAACCCAACGGAGACCCCAAAACACATCAAAAACACCCCAAAAAAGAACAGCTTCATGCCAAAAAATAGAAGAAAACCCCAAATACCATAGATCCACCCCAAAGACACCCTAAACCTACCTGATGTTCTCCAAAACCCACAATTTACACTTTTCCGCCATGATGACCAACGAGAACCCAACAAAACCAAACAGAGACCCCAAAAACCTTAAAAAACACCCCAAACAAGAACGGCATCACCTCCAAAACTGGAAGAAAATACGCCAAAACCATAGATCCACCCCAAAACCACCCTAAACCTACCTGATCTTCTCCAAAACCCACAATCCACTCCTATTTAACATAATGACCAACAAGAACACAACAAAACCCAACGGAGACCCCAAAACACATCAAAAACACCCCAAAAAAGAACAGCTTCATGCCAAAAAATAGAAGAAAACCCCAAATACCATAGATCCACCCCAAAGACACCCTAAACCTACCTGATGTTCTCCAAAACACACAATTTACCCTTTTCCGCCATGATGACCAACGAGAACCCAACAAAACCAAACAGAGACCCCAAAAACCTTAAAAAACACCCCAAACAAGAATGGCATCACCTCCAAAACTGGAAGAAAATACGCCAAAACCATAGCTCCACCCCAAAACCACCCTAAACCTACCTGATCTTCTCCAAAACCCACAATCCACTCCTATTTAACATAATGACAAACGAGAACACAACAAAACCTAATGGAGACACCAAAACACGTCAAAAACACCCCAACAAATATCGGCATCACCCCCAAAACTGGAAGAATATCCGCCAAAACCATAGATCCACCCCAAAACCACCCTAAACCTACCTGATCTTCTCCAAAACCCACAATCCACTCCTATTTAACATAATGACAAACAAGAACACAACAAAACCTAATGGAGACCCCAAAACACATCAAAAACACCCCAACAAATATCGGCATCACCCCCAAAACTGGAAGAAAATCCGCCAAAACCATAGATCCACCCCAAAACCACCCTAAACCTACCTGATCTTCTCCAAAACCCACAATCCACTCCTATTTAACATAATGACAAACAAGAACCCAACAAAACCTAATGGAGACCCCAAAACACGTCAAAAACACCCCAAAATATATCGGCATCAATCCCAAAACTGGAAGAAAATACACCAAAACCATAGATCCACCCCAAAACCACCCTAAACCTACCTGATCTTCTCCAAAACCCACAATCCACTCCTATTTAACATAATGACCAACAAGAACACAACAAAACCCAACGGAGACCCCAAAACACATCAAAAACACCCCAAAAAAGAACAGCTTCATGCCAAAAAATAGAAGAAAACCCCAAATACCATAGATCCACCCCAAAGACACCCTAAACCTACCTGATGTTCTCCAAAACCCACAATTTACACTTTTCCGCCATGATGACCAACGAGAACCCAACAAAACCAAACAGAGACCCCAAAAACCTTAAAAAACACCCCAAACAAGAACGGCATCACCTCCAAAACTGGAAGAAAATACGCCAAAACCATAGATCCACCCCAAAACCACCCTAAACCTACCTGATCTTCTCCAAAACCCACAATCCACTCCTATTTAACATAATGACCAACAAGAACACAACAAAACCCAACGGAGACCCCAAAACACATCAAAAACACCCCAAAAAAGAACAGCTTCATGCCAAAAAATAGAAGAAAACCCCAAATACCATAGATCCACCCCAAAGACACCCTAAACCTACCTGATGTTCTCCAAAACACACAATTTACCCTTTTCCGCCATGATGACCAACGAGAACCCAACAAAACCAAACAGAGACCCCAAAAACCTTAAAAAACACCCCAAACAAGAATGGCATCACCTCCAAAACTGGAAGAAAATACGCCAAAACCATAGCTCCACCCCAAAACCACCCTAAACCTACCTGATCTTCTCCAAACCCCACAATCCACTCCTATTTAACATAATGACCAACAAGAACACAACAAAACCCAACGGAGACCCAAAAACACATCAAAAATACCCCAAAAAAGAACAGGTTCATGACAAAAAATAGAAGAAAACCCCAAATACCATAGATCCACAACAAAGACACCCTAAACCTACCTGATGTTCTCCAAAACCCACAATGTACCCTTTTCCACCATGATGACCAACGAGAACCCAACAAAACCAAACAGAGACACCAAAAACCTTAAAAAACACCCCAAACAAAAATGGCATCACCCCCAAAACTGGAAGAAAATCCCCCAAAACCATAGATCCACCCCAAAACCATCCTAAACCTACCTGAAGTTCTCCAAAACCCACAATTTACACTTTTCCACCATGATGACCAACAAGAACACAACAAAACCCAACGGAGACCCCAAAACACGTCCAAAACACCCCAAAAAAGAACAGGATCACGCCAAAAAATAGAAGAAAACCCCAAATACCATAGATCCTCCCCAAAGACACCCTAAACCTACCTGATGTTCTCCTAATCCCAAAGCACACTCCCAACCACCATAAAACACATTAGGAACTCAACGAAACGCAACGGAAACCCCAAAACACTTCAAAATCACACGAAGAAAGGAGAGGATCACTCTCCAAAATAGAAGAAAACCCCAAATACCATGAATCCACGCGAAAAGTCCCCCTAAACCTACCTGAAGTTCTCCAAAACCCACAATTTACCCTTTTACAACACGATGACCATGGAAAACCAAATGAAACACAACGGAGACCCCAAAACACGTCAAAAACAACACAAAAAGTCCAGGATCATCCCCCCCCCCCCCAAAAAAAAAAAAAAAAAAAAAAAAACTGAGTACCATATATCCACCCCAAAACCACCCTAAACCTACCTGATCTTCTCCAAAACCCACAATTTACATTTTTCCACCATGATGACCAACGAGAACACAACAAAACCAAACAGAGACCCCAAAAACATTAAAAAACACCCCAAACAAAAATGGCATCACCCCCAAAACTGGAAGAAAATCCCCCAAAACCATAGATCCACCCCAAAACCACCCTACACCTACCTGATGTTCTCCAAAACCAACAATTTACCCTTTTCCAACAAGATGACCAACGAGAACCCAACAAAACCAAACAGAGACCCCAAAAACCTTAAAAAACACCCCAAACAAGAATGGCATCACCTCCAAAACTGGAAGAAAATACGCCAAAACCATAGCTCCACCCCAAAACCACCCTAAACCTACCTGATCTTCTCCAAAACCCACAATCCACTCCTATTTAACATAATGACATACGAGAACACAACAAAACCTAATGGAGACCCCAAAACACGTCAAAAACACCCCAACAAATATCGGCATCACCCCCAAAACTGGAAGAAAATCCGCCAAAACCATAGATCCACCCCAAAACCACCCTAAACCTACCTGATCTTCTCCAAAACCCACAATCCACTCCTATTTAACATAATGACAAACAAGAACACAACAAAACCTAATGGAGACCCCAAAACACGTCAAAAACACCCCAACAAATATCGGCATCACCCCCAAAACTGGAAGAAAATCCGCCAAAACCATAGATCCACCCCAAAACCACCCTAAACCTACCTGATCTTCTCCAAAACCCACAATCCACTCCTATTTAACATAATGACAAACAAGAACCGAACAAAACCTAATGGAGACCCCAAAACACGTCAAAAACACCCCAAAATATATCGGCATCACCCCCAAAACTGGAAGAAAATACGCCAAAACCATAGATCCACCCCAAAACCACCCTAAACCTACCTGATGTTCTCCAAAACCCACAATTTACACTTTTACAACACGATGACCATGGAAAACCCAATGAAACACAACGGAGACCCCAAAACACGTCAAAAACACCCCAAAAAATATCGGCATCACCCCCAAATCTGGAAGAAAATACGCCAAAACCATAGATCCACCCCAAAACCACCCTAAACCTACCTGATCTTCTCCAAAACCCACAATCCACTCCTATTTAACATAATGACCAACAAGAACACAACAAAACCCAACGGAGACCCCAAAACACATCAAAAACACCCCAAACAAGAACAGCTTCATGCCAAAAAATAGAAGAAAACCCCAAATACCATAGATCCACCCCAAAGACACCCTAAACCTACCTGATGTTCTCCAAAACCCACAATCCACAACTATTTAACATAATGACCAACAAGAACACAACAAAACCCAACGGAGACCCCAAAACACATCAAAAACACCCCAAAAAAGAACAGCTTCATGCCAAAAAATAGAAGAAAACCCCAAATACCATAGATCCACCCCAAAGACACCCTAAACCTACCTGATGTTCTCCAAAATACACAATTTACACTTTTCCACCATGATGACCAACGAGAACCCAACAAAACCAAACAGAGACCCCAAAAACCTTAAAAAACACCCCAAACAAGAATGGCATCACCTCCAAAACTGGAAGAAAATCCCCCAAAACCATAGATCCACCCCAAAACCACCCTACACCTACCTGATGTTCTCCAAAACCAACAATTTACCCTTTTCCAACACGATGACCAACGACAACCCAACAAAACCAAACAGAGACCCCAAAAACCTTAAAAAACACCCCAAACAAGAATGGCATCACCTCCAAAACTGGAAGAAAATACGCCAAAACCATAGCTCCACCCCAAAACCACCCTAAACCTACCTGATCTTCTCCAAAACCCACAATCCACTCCTATTTAACATAATGACAAACGAGAACACAACAAAACCTAATGGAGACACCAAAACACGTCAAAAACACCCCAACAAATATCGGCATCACCCCCAAAACTGGAAGAAAATCCGCCAAAACCATAGATCCACCCCAAAACCACCCTAAACCTACCTGATCTTCTCCAAAACCCACAATCCACTCCTATTTAACATAATGACAAACAAGAACCCAACAAAACCTAATGGAGACCCCAAAACACGTCAAAAACACCCCAAAATATATCGGCATCACCCCCAAAACTGGAAGAAAATACGCCAAAACCATAGATCCACCCCAAAACCACCCTAAACCTACCTGATGTTCTCCAAAACCCACAATTTACACTTTTACAACACGATGACCATGGAAAACCCAATGAAACACAACGGAGACCCCAAAACACGTCAAAAACACCCCAAAAAATATCGGCATCACCCCCAAATCTGGAAGAAAATACGCCAAAACCATAGATCCACCCCAAAACCACCCTAAACCTACCTGATCTTCTCCAAAACCCACAATCCACTCCTATTTAACATAATGACCAACAAGAACACAACAAAACCCAACGGAGACCCCAAAACACATCAAAAACACCCCAAACAAGAACAGCTTCATGCCAAAAAATAGAAGAAAACCCCAAATACCATAGATCCACCCCAAAGACACCCTAAACCTACCTGATGTTCTCCAAAACCCACAATCCACAACTATTTAACATAATGACCAACAAGAACACAACAAAACCCAACGGAGACCCCAAAACACATCAAAAACACCCCAAAAAAGAACAGCTTCATGCCAAAAAATAGAAGAAAACCCCAAATACCATAGATCCACCCCAAAGACACCCTAAACCTACCTGATGTTCTCCAAAACACACAATTTACACTTTTCCACCATGATGACCAACGAGAACCCAACAAAACCAAACAGAGACCCCAAAAACCTTAAAAAACACCCCAAACAAGAATGGCATCACCTCCAAAACTGGAAGAAAATCCCCCAAAACCATAGCTCCACCCCAAAACCACCCTAAACCTACCTGATCTTGTACAAAACCCACAATCCACTCCTATTTAACATAATGACCAACAAGAACCCAACAAAACCCAACGGAGACCCCAAAACACATCAAAAACACCCCAAAAAAGAACAGCTTCATGCCAAAAAATAGAAGAAAACCCCAAATACCATAGATCCACCCCAAAGACACCCTAAACCTACCTGATGTTCTCCAAAACACACAATGTACCCTTTTCCACCATGATGACCAACGAGAACCCAACAAAACCAAACAGAGACACCAAAAACCTTAAAAAACACCCCAAACAAGAATGGCATCACCCCCAAAACTGGAAGAAAATCCCCCAAAACCATAGATCCACCCCAAAACCACCCTAAACCTACCTGAAGTTCTCCAAAACCCACAATTTACACTTTTCCACCATGATGACCAACGAGAACACAACAAAACCCAACGGAGTCCCCAAAACACGTCCAAAACACCCCAAAAAAGAACAGGATCACGCCAAAAAATAGAAGAAAACCCCAAATACCATAGATCCTCCCCAAAGACACCCTAAACCTACCTGATGTTCTCCTAATCCCAAAGCACACTCCCAACCACCATAAAACACATTAGGAACTCAACGAAACGCAACGGAAACCCCAAAACACTTCAAAATCACACGAAGAAAGGAGAGGATCACTCTCCAAAATAGAAGAAAACCCCAAATACCATGAATCCACGCGAAAAGTCCCCCTAAACCTACCTGAAGTTCTCCAAAACCCACAATTTACCCTTTTACAACACGATGACCATGGAAAACCAAATGAAACACAACGGAGACCCCAAAACACGTCAAAAACAACACAAAAAGTCCAGGATCATCCCCCCCCCCCCCAAAAAAAAAAAAAAAAAAAAAAAAACTGAGTACCATATATCCACCCCAAAACCACCCTAAACCTACCTGATCTTCTCCAAAACACACAATTTACACTTTTCCACCATGATGACCAACGAGAACACAACAAAACCAAACAGAGACCCCAAAAACATTAAAAAACACCCCAAACAAAAATGGCATCACCCCCAAAACTGGAAGAAAATCCCCCAAAACCATAGATCCAACCCAAAACCACCCTACACCTACCTGATCTTCTCCAAAACCAACAATTTACCCTTTTCCAACACGATGACCAACGAGAACCCAACAAAACCCAACAGAGACGCCAAAAAACGTCAAAAACACCCCAAACAAGAACGGCATCACCCCCAAAATTGGAAGAAAATCCGCCAAAACCATAGATCCACCCCAAAACCACCCTAAACCTACCTGATCTTCTCCAAAACCCACAATCCACTCCTATTTAACATAATGACAAACGAGAACACAACAAAACCTAATGGAGACACCAAAACACGTCAAAAACACCCCAACAAATATCGGCATCACCCCCAAAACTGGAAGAAAATCCGCCAAAACCATAGATCCACCCCAAAACCACCCTAAACCTACCTGATCTTCTCCAAAACCCACAATCCACTCCTATTTAACATAATGACAAACAAGAACACAACAAAACCTAATGGAGACCCCAAAACACGTCAAAAACACCCCAACAAATATCGGCATCACCCCCAAAACTGGAAGAAAATCCGCCAAAACCATAGATCCACCCCAAAACCACCCTAAACCTACCTGATCTTCTCCAAAACCCACAATCCACTCCTATTTAACATAATGACAAACGAGAACCCAACAAAACCTAATGGAGACCCCAAAACACGTCAAAAACACCCCAAAAAATATCGGCATCACCCCCAAAACTGGAAGAAAATACGCCAAAACCATAGATCCACACCAAAACCACCCTAAACCTACCTGATGTTCTCCAAAACCCACAATTTACCCTTTTCCAACACGATGACCAACGAGAACCCAACAAAACCCAACAGAGACCCCAAAAAACGTCAAAAACACCCCAAACAAGAACGGCATCACCCCAAAACTGGAAGAAAATCCCCCAAAACCATAGATCCACCCCAAAAACACCCTAAACCTACTTGATCTTCTCCAAAACCCACAATCCACAACTATTTAACATAATGACCAACAAGAACACAACAAAACCCAACGGAGACCCCAAAACACATCAAAAACACCCCAAACAAGAACAGCTTCATGCCAAAAAATAGAAGAAAACCCCAAATACCATAGATCCACCCCAAAGACACCCTACACCTACCTGATGTTCTCCAAAACACACAATTTACACTTTTCCACCATGATGACCAACGAGAACACAACAAAACCAAACAGAGACCCCAAAAACCTTAAAAAACACCCCAAACAAGAATGGCATCACCTCCAAAACTGGAAGAAAATACGCCAAAACCATAGCTCCACCCCAAAACCACCCTAAACCTACCTGATCTTGTACAAAACCCACAATCCACTCCTATTTAACATAATGACCAACAAGAACACAACAAAACCCAACGGAGACCCCAAAACACATCAAAAACACCCCAAAAAAGAACAGGTTCATGCCAAAAAATAGAAGAAAACCTCAAATACCATAGATCCACCCCAAAGACACCCTAAACCTACCTGATGTTCTCCAAAACCCACAATGTACCCTTTTCCACCATGATGACCAACGAGAACCCAACAAAACCAAACAGAGACCCCAAAAACCTTAAAAAACACCCCAAACAAGAATGGCATCACCCCCAAAACTGGAAGAAAATCCCCCAAAACCATAGATCCACCCCAAAACCACCCTAAACCTACCTGAAGTTCTCCAAAACCCACAATTTACACTTTTCCACCATGATGACCAACGAGAACACCACAAAACCCAACGGAGTCCCCAAAACACGTCCAAAACACCCCAAAAAAGAACAGGATCATGCCAAAAAATAGAAGAAAACCCCAAATACCATAGATCCTCCCCAAAGACACCCTAAACCTACCTGATGTTCTCCTAATCCCAAAGCACACTCCCAACCACCATAAAACACATTAGGAACTCAACGAAACGCAACGGAAACCCCAAAACACTTCAAAATCACACGAAGAAAGGAGAGGATCACTCTCCAAAATAGAAGAAAACCCCAAATACCATGAATCCACGCGAAAAGTCCCCCTAAACCTACCTGAAGTTCTCCAAAACCCACAATTTACCCTTTTACAACACGATGACCATGGAAAACCAAATGAAACACAACGGAGACCCCAAAACACGTCAAAAACAACACAAAAAGTCCAGGATCATCCCCCCCCCCAAAAAAAAAAAAAAAAAAAAAAAAAAACTGAGTACCATATATCCACCCCAAAACCACCCTAAACCTACCTGATCTTCTCCAAAACCCACAATTTACACTTTTCCACCATGATGACCAACGAGAACACAACAAAACCAAACAGAGACCCCAAAAACATTAAAAAACACCCCAAACAAAAATGGCATCACCCCCAAAACTGGAAGAAAATCCCCCAAAACCATAGATCCACCCCAAAACCACCCTAAACCTACCTGATCTTCTCCAAAACCCACAATCCACTCCTATTTAACATAATGACCAACAAGAACACAACAAAACCCAACGGAGACCCCAAAACACGTCCAAAACACCCCAAACAAGAACAGGATCATCCCAAAACGAAAGAAAAACCCAAATACCATGAATCCACCCCAAACGTCCCCCTTAACCTACCTGATGTTCTCCAAAACCCACAATTTAACATTTTCCAACATGATGACAACGGAAAACGCAACGAAACCCAACAGAGACCCCAAAACACGTCAAAAACACCACAAAAAAAAAGAACAGGATCACCCCCCAAAAAAAACAGAAGAAAACCCCAAATACCATAGATGCACCCCCAAACCACACTAAACCTACCTGATGTTCACCAAAACCAACTATTTATCATTTTCCACACTGATGACCAACAAGAACCCAACTAAAATCCAACGGAGACCCCAAAACACGTCAAAAACACGCCAAGAAGGAACTGGATCAGAAGAAAAAAACCCAAAACCATGATTTTCCCCCAAAAACCACCCTAAGCTCACCTGATCTTCTCCAAACCCCACAATCCACTCCCATTGACCTTAACGACAAACGACAACCCAACGAAACCCAACGGAGACCCCAAAACATGTCAAAAACACACCAAAAAGAACAAGATCATCCCCAAAAAAAAAAAAAAAAAAAAAAAAAAAAAAAAAAAACAGAAGAAAAACACAAACACCATAAATCCACCCCAAAAGTCCAATTAAAACTACCTGAAGTTCTCCAAAACCCTCAATTTACACTTTTCCACCATGATGACCATGGAAAACCCAATGAAACACAACGGAGACCCCAAAACACGTCAAAAACACCCCAGAAAATATCGGCATCACCCCCAAATCTGGAAGAAAATACGCCAAAACCATAGATCCACCCCAAAACCACCCTAAACCTACCTGATCTTCTCCAAAACCCACAATCCACTCCTATTTAACATAATGACCAACAAGAACACAACAAAACCCAACGGAGACCCCAAAACACATCAAAAACACCCCAAACAAGAACAGCTTCATGCCAAAAAATAGAAGAAAACCCCAAATACCATAGATCCACCCCAAAGACACCCTAAACCTACCTGATGTTCTCCAAAACCCACAATCCACAACTATTTAACATAATGACCAACAAGAACACAACAAAACCCAACGGAGACCCCAAAACACATCAAAAACACCCCAAAAAAGAACAGCTTCATGCCAAAAAATAGAAGAAAACCCCAAATACCATAGATCCACCCCAAAGACACCCTAAACCTACCTGATGTTCTCCAAAACACACAATTTACACTTTTCCACCATGATGACCAACGAGAACCCAACAAAACCAAACAGAGACCCCAAAAACCTTAAAAAACACCCCAAACAAGAATGGCATCACCTCCAAAACTGGAAGAAAATACGCCAAAACCATAGCTCCACCCCAAAACCACCCTAAACCTACCTGATCTTCTCCAAAACCCACAATCCACTCCTATTTAACATAATGACCAACAAGAACCCAACAAAACCCAACGGAGACCCCAAAACACATCAAAAACACCCCAAAAAAGAACAGCTTCATGCCAAAAAATAGAAGAAAACCCCAAATACCATAGATCCACCCCAAAGACACCCTAAACCTACCTGATGTTCTCCAAAACCCACAATGTACACTTTTCCACCATGATGACCAACGAGAACCCAACAAAACCAAACAGAGACCCCAAAAACCTTAAAAAACACCCCAAACAAGAATGGCATCACCCCCAAAACTGGAAGAAAATCCCCCAAAACCATAGATCCACCCCAAAACCACCCTAAACCTACCTGAAGTTCTCCAAAACCCACAATTTACACTTTTCCACCATGATGACCAACGAGAACACCACAAAACCCAACGGAGTCCCCAAAACACGTCCAAAACACCCCAAAAAAGAACAGGATCATGCCAAAAAATAGAAGAAAACCCCAAATACCATAGATCCTCCCCAAAGACACCCTAAACCTACCTGATGTTCTCCTAATCCCAAAGCACACTCCCAACCACCATAAAACACATTAGGAACTCAACGAAACGCAACGGAAACCCCAAAACACTTCAAAATCACACGAAGAAAGGAGAGGATCACTCTCCAAAATAGAAGAAAACCCCAAATACCATGAATCCACGCGAAAAGTCCCCCTAAACCTACCTGAAGTTCTCCAAAACCCACAATTTACCCTTTTACAACACGATGACCATGGAAAACCAAATGAAACACAACGGAGACCCCAAAACACGTCAAAAACAACACAAAAAGTCCAGGATCATCACCCCCCCCCCCAAAAAAAAAAAAAAAAAAAAAAACTGAGTACCATATATCCACCCCAAAACCAACCTAAACCTACCTGATCTTCTCCAAAACACACAATTTACACTTTTCCACCATGATGACCAACGAGAACACAACAAAACCAAACAGAGACCCCAAAAACATTAAAAAACACCCCAAACAAAAATGGCATCACCCCCAAAACTGGAAGAAAATCCCCCAAAACCATAGATCCACCCCAAAACCACCCTACACCTACCTGATGTTCTCCAAAACCAACAATTTACCCTTTTCCAACACGATGACCAAAGAGAACCGAACAAAACCCAACAGAGACCCCAAAAAACGTCAAAAACACCCCAAACAAGAACGGCATCACCCCCAAAATTGGAAGAAAATCCGCCAAAACCATAGATCCACCCCAAAACCACCCTAAACCTACCTGATCTTCTCCAAAACCCACAATCCACTCCTATTTAACATAATGACAAACGAGAACACAACAAAACCTAATGGAGACCCCAAAACACGTCAAAAACACCCCAACAAATATCGGCATCACCCCCAAAACTGAAAGAAAATCCGCCAAAACCATAGATCCACCCCAAAACCACCCTAAACCTACCTGATGTTCTCCAAAACCCACAATCCACTCCTATTTAACATAATGACAAACAAGAACACAACAAAACCTAATGGAGACCCCAAAACACGTCAAAAACACCCCAACAAATATCGGCATCACCCCCAAAACTGGAAGAAAATCCCCCAAAACCATAGATCCACCCCAAAACCACCCTAAACCTACCTGATCTTCTCCAAAACCCACAATCCACTCCTATTTAACATAATGACAAACAAGAACCCAACAAAACCTAATGGAGACCCCAAAACACGTAAAAAACACCCCAAAAAATATCGGCATCACCCCCAAAACTGGAAGAAAATACGCCAAAACCATAGATCCACACCAAAACCACCCTAAACCTACCTGATCTTCTCCAAAACCCACAATTTACCCTTTTCCAACACGATGACCAACGAGAACCCAACAAAACCCAACAGAGACCCCAAAAAACGTCAAAAACACCCCAAACAAGAACGGCATCACCCCAAAACTGGAAGAAAATCCCCCAAAACCATAGATCCACCGCAAAAACACCCTAAACCTATTTGATCTTCTCCAAAACCCACAATCCACAACTATTTAACATAATGACCAACAAGAACACAACAAAACCCAACGGAGACCCCAAAACACGTCAAAAACACCCCAAAAAATATCGGCATCACACCCAAATCTGGAAGAAAATACGCCAAAACCATAGATCCACCCCAAAACCACCCTAAACCTACCTGATCTTCTCCAAAACCCACAATCCACTCCTATTTAACATAATGACCAACAAGAACACAACAAAACCCAACGGAGACCCCAAAACACATCAAAAACACCCCAAAAAAGAACAGCTTCATGCCAAAAAATAGAAGAAAACCCCAAATACCATAGATCCACCCCAAAGACACCCTAAACCTACCTGATGTTCTCCAAAACACACAATTTACCCTTTTCCGCCATGATGACCAACGAGAACCCAACAAAACCAAACAGAGACCCCAAAAACCTTAAAAAACACCCCAAACAAGAATGGCATCACCTCCAAAACTGGAAGAAAATACGCCAAAACCATAGCTCCACCCCAAAACCACCCTAAACCTACCTGATCTTCTCCAAACCCCACAATCCACTCCTATTTAACATAATGACCAACAAGAACACAACAAAACCCAACGGAGACCCAAAAACACATCAAAAATACCCCAAAAAAGAACAGGTTCATGACAAAAAATAGAAGAAAACCCCAAATACCATAGATCCACAACAAAGACACCCTAAACCTACCTGATGTTCTCCAAAACCCACAATGTACCCTTTTCCACCATGATGACCAACGAGAACCCAACAAAACCAAACAGAGACACCAAAAACCTTAAAAAACACCCCAAACAAAAATGGCATCACCCCCAAAACTGGAAGAAAATCCCCCAAAACCATAGATCCACCCCAAAACCATCCTAAACCTACCTGAAGTTCTCCAAAACCCACAATTTACACTTTTCCACCATGATGACCAACAAGAACACAACAAAACCCAACGGAGACCCCAAAACACGTCCAAAACACCCCAAAAAAGAACAGGATCACGCCAAAAAATAGAAGAAAACCCCAAATACCATAGATCCTCCCCAAAGACACCCTAAACCTACCTGATGTTCTCCTAATCCCAAAGCACACTCCCAACCACCATAAAACACATTAGGAACTCAACGAAACGCAACGGAAACCCCAAAACACTTCAAAATCACACGAAGAAAGGAGAGGATCACTCTCCAAAATAGAAGAAAACCCCAAATACCATGAATCCACGCGAAAAGTCCCCCTAAACCTACCTGAAGTTCTCCAAAACCCACAATTTACCCTTTTACAACACGATGACCATGGAAAACCAAATGAAACACAACGGAGACCCCAAAACACGTCAAAAACAACACAAAAAGTCCAGGATCATCCCCCCCCCAAAAAAAAAAAAAAAAAAAAAAAAAACTGAGTACCATATATCCACCCCAAAACCACCCTAAACCTACCTGATCTTCTCCAAAACCCACAATTTTCACTTTTCCACCATGATGACCAACGAGAACACAACAAAACCAAACAGAGACCCCAAAAACATTAAAAAACACCCCAAACAAAAATGGCATCACCCCCAAAACTGGAAGAAAATCCCCCAAAACCATAGATCCACTCCAAAACCACCCTAAACCTACCTGATCTTCTCCAAAAACCACAATTTACACTTTTCCAACACGATGACCAACGAGAACCCAACAAAACCAAACAGAGACCCCAAAAACCTTAAAAAACACCCCAAACAAGAATGGCATCACCTCCAAAACTGGAAGAAAATACGCCAAAACCATAGCTCCACCCCAAAACCACCCTAAACCTACCTGATCTTCTCCAAAACCCACAATCCACTCCTATTTAACATAATGACAAACGAGAACACAACAAAACCTAATGGAGACACCAAAACACATCAAAAACACCCCAACAAATATCGGCATCACCCCCAAAACTGGAAGAAAATCCGCCAATACCATAGATCCACCCCAAAACCACCCTAAACCTACCTGATGTTCTCCAAAACCCACAATCCACTCCTATTTAACATAATGACAAACAAGAACACAACAAAACCTAATGGAGACCCCAAAACACGTCAAAAACACCCCAACAAATATCGGCATCACCCCCAAAACTGGAAGAAAATCCGCCAAAACCATAGATCCACCCCAAAACCACCCTAAACCTACCTGATCTTCTCCAAAACCCACAATGCACTCCTATTTAACATAATGACAAACAAGAACCCAACAAAACCTAATGGAGACCCCAAAACACGTCAAAAACACCCCAAAATATATCGGCATCACCCCCAAAACTGGAAGAAAATACACCAAAACCATAGATCCACCCCAAAACCACCCTAAACCTACCTGATGTTCTCCAAAACCCACAATTTACCCTTTTACAACACGATGACCATGGAAAACCAAATGAAACACAACGGAAACCCCAAAACACATCAAAAACACCCCAAACAAGAACGGCATCACCCCAAAACTCAAAGAAAATCCACCAAAACCATAGATCCACCCCAAAAACACCCTAAACCTACTTGATCTTCTCCAAAACCCACAATCCACTCCTATTTAACATAATGACCAACAAGAACCCAACAAAACCTAATGGAGACCCCAAAACACGTCAAAAACACCCCAAAAAATATCGGCATCACCCCCAAAACTGGAAGAAAATACGCCAAAACCATAGATCCACCCCAAAACCACCCTAAACCTACCTGATCTTCTCCAAAACCCACAATCCACTCCTATTTAACATAATGACAAACAAGAACACAACAAAACCTAATGGAGACCCCAAAACACGTTAAAAACACCCCAAAAAAGAACGGCATCATTCCCAAAACTGGAAGAAAACCCCAAATACCATAGATCCACCCCAAGGACACCCTAAACCTACCTGATGTTCTCCTAATCCCAAAGCACACTCCCAACCACCATAAAATGCATTAGGAACTCAACAAAACGCAACGGAAACCCCAAAACACTTCAAAATCACACGAAGAAAGGAGAGGATCACTCTCCAAAATAGAAGAAAACCCCAAATACCATGAATCCACGCGAAAAGTCCCCCTAAACCTACCTGAAGTTCTCCAAAACCCACAATTTACCCTTTTACAACACGATGACCATGGAAAACCAAATGAAACACAACGGAGACCCCAAAACACGTCAAAAACAACACAAAAAGTCCAGGATCATCCCCCCCCAAAAAAAAAAAAAAAAAAAAAAAAAAAAAACTGAGTACCATATATCCACCCCAAAACCACCCTAAACCTACCTGATGTTCTCCAAAACCCACAATTTACCCTTTTCCACCATGATGACCAATGACAACCCTACAAAACCAAACAAAGACCCCAAAAACCTTAAAAAACACGCCAAAAGAATGGCATCACCCCCAAAACTGGAAGAAAATCCCCCAAATCCATAGATCCACCCCAAAACCACCCTAAACCTACCTGATCTTCTCCAAAACCCACAATTTACCCTTTTCCACCATGATGACCATGGAAAACCCAATGAAACACAACGGAGACCCCAAAACACGTCAAAAACACCCCAAACAAGAACGGGATCACACAAAAAACTTGAAGAAAATCCACCAATACCATAGATCCACCCCAAAACCACCCTAAACCTACCTGATCTTCTCCAAAACCCACAATCCACTCCTATTTAACATAATGACCAACAAGAACACAACAAAACCAAACGGAGACACCAAAACACGTCAAAAACACCCCAAAAAATATCGGCATCACCCCCAAATCTGGAAGAAAATACGCCAAAACCATAGATCCACCCCAAAACCACCCTAAACCTACCTGATCTTCTCCAAAACCCACAATCCACTCCTATTTAACATAATGACCAACAAGAACACAACAAAACCCAACGGAGACCCCAAAACACATCAAAAACACCCCAAAAAAGAACAGCTTCATGCCAAAAAATAGAAGAAAACCCCAAATACCATAGATCCACCCCAAAGACACCATAAACCTACCTGATGTTCTCCAAAACCCACAATTTACCCTTTTCCGCCATGATGACCAACGAGAACCCAACAAAACCAAACAGAGACCCCAAAAACCTTAAAAAACACCCCAAACAAGAATGGCATCACCTCCAAAACTGGAAGAAAATACGCCAAAACCATAGCTCCACCCCAAAACCACCCTAAACCTACCTGATCTTCTCCAAAACCCACAATCCACTCCTATTTAACATAATGACCAACAAGAACACAACAAAACCCAACGGAGACCCCAAAACACATCAAAAACACCCCAAAAAAGAACAGGTTCATGCCAAAAAATAGAAGAAAACCCCAAATACCATAGATCCACCCCAAAGACACCCTAAACCTACCTGATGTTCTCCAAAACCCACAATGTACCCTTTTCCACCATGATGACCAACGAGAACCCAACAAAACCAAACAGAGACCCCAAAAACCTTAAAAAACACCCCAAACAAGAATGGCATCACCCCCAAAACTGGAAGAAAATACGCCAAAACCATAGATCCACTCCAAAACCACCCTAAACCTACCTGATCTTCTCCAAAACCCACAATCCACTCCTATTTAACATAATGACCAACAAGAACACAACAAAACCCAACGGAGACCCCAAAACACATCAAAAACACCCCAAAAAAGAACAGCTTCATGCCAAAAAATAGAAGAAAACCCCAAATACCATAGATCCACCCCAAAGACACCCTAAACCTACCTGATGTTCTCCAAAACCCACAATGTACCCTTTTCCACCATGATGACCAACGAGAACCCAACAAAACCAAACAGAGACCCCAAAAACCTTAAAAAACACCCCAAACAAGAATGGCATCACCCCCAAAACTGGAAGAAAATCCCCCAAAACCATAGATCCACTCCAAAACCACCCTAAACCTACCTGATCTTCTCCAAAAACCACAATTTACCCTTTTCCAACACGATGACCAACGAGAACCCAACAAAACCAAACAGAGACCCCAAAAACCTTAAAAAACACCCCAAACAAGAATGGCATCACCTCCAAAACTGGAAGAAAATACGCCAAAACCATAGCTCCACCCCAAAACCACCCTAAACCTACCTGATCTTCTCCAAAACCCACAATCCACTCCTATTTAACATAATGACAAACGAGAACACAACAAAACCTAATGGAGACACCAAAACACATCAAAAACACCCCAACAAATATCGGCATCACACCCAAAACTGGAAGAAAATCCGCCAATACCATAGATCCACCCCAAAACCACCCTAAACCTACCTGATGTTCTCCAAAACCCACAATCCACTCCTATTTAACATAATGACAAACAAGAACACAACAAAACCTAATGGAGACCCCAAAACACGTCAAAAACACCCCAACAAATATCGGCATCACCCCCAAAACTGGAAGAAAATCCGCCAAAACCATAGATCCACCCCAAAACCACCCTAAACCTACCTGATCTTCTCCAAAACCCACAATGCACTCCTATTTAACATAATGACAAACAAGAACCCAACAAAACCTAATGGAGACCCCAAAACACGTCAAAAACACCCCAAAATATATCGGCATCACCCCCAAAACTGGAAGAAAATACACCAAAACCATAGATCCACCCCAAAACCACCCTAAACCTACCTGATGTTCTCCAAAACCCACAATTTACCCTTTTACAACACGATGACCATGGAAAACCAAATGAAACACAACGGAAACCCCAAAACACATCAAAAACACCCCAAACAAGAACGGCATCACCCCAAAACTCAAAGAAAATCCACCAAAACCATAGATCCACCCCAAAAACACCCTAAACCTACTTGATCTTCTCCAAAACCCACAATCCACTCCTATTTAACATAATGACCAACAAGAACCCAACAAAACCTAATGGAGACCCCAAAACACGTCAAAAACACCCCAAAAAATATCGGCATCACCCCCAAAACTGGAAGAAAATACGCCAAAACCATAGATCCACCCCAAAACCACCCTAAACCTACCTGATCTTCTCCAAAACCCACAATCCACTCCTATTTAACATAATGACAAACAAGAACACAACAAAACCTAATGGAGACCCCAAAACACGTTAAAAACACCCCAAAAAAGAACGGCATCATTCCCAAAACTGGAAGAAAACCCCAAATACCATAGATCCACCCCAAGGACACCCTAAACCTACCTGATGTTCTCCTAATCCCAAAGCACACTCCCAACCACCATAAAATGCATTAGGAACTCAACAAAACGCAACGGAAACCCCAAAACACTTCAAAATCACACGAAGAAAGGAGAGGATCACTCTCCAAAATAGAAGAAAACCCCAAATACCATGAATCCACGCGAAAAGTCCCCCTAAACCTACCTGAAGTTCTCCAAAACCCACAATTTACCCTTTTACAACACGATGACCATGGAAAACCAAATGAAACACAACGGAGACCCCAAAACACGTCAAAAACAACACAAAAAGTCCAGGATCATCCCCCCCCCCCAAAAAAAAAAAAAAAAAAAAAAAAAAAAAATGAGTACCATATATCCACCCCAAAACCACCCTAAACCTACCTGATGTTCTCCAAAACCCACAATTTACCCTTTTCCACCATGATGACCAATGACAACCCTACAAAACCAAACAGAGACCCCAAAAACCTTAAAAAACACGCCAAAAGAATGGCATCACCCCCAAAACTGGAAGAAAATCCCCCAAATCCATAGATCCACCCCAAAACCACCCTAAACCTACCTGATCTTCTCCAAAACCCACAATTTACCCTTTTCCACCATGATGACCATGGAAAACCCAATGAAACACAACGGAGACCCCAAAACACGTCAAAAACACCCCAAACAAGAACGGGATCACACAAAAAACTTGAAGAAAATCCACCAATACCATAGATCCACCCCAAAACCACCCTAAACCTACCTGATCTTCTCCAAAACCCACAATCCACTCCTATTTAACATAATGACCAACAAGAACACAACAAAACCCAACGGAGACCCCAAAACACGTCAAAAACACCCCAAAAAATATCGGCATCACCCCCAAATCTGGAAGAAAATACGCCAAAACCATAGATCCACCCCAAAACCACCCTAAACCTACCTGATCTTCTCCAAAACCCACAATCCACTCCTATTTAACATAATGACCAACAAGAACCCAACAAAACCCAACGGAGACCCCAAAACACATCAAAAACACCCCAAAAAAGAACAGCTTCATGCCAAAAAATAGAAGAAAACCCCAAATACCATAGATCCACCCCAAAGACACCCTAAACCTACCTGATGTTCTCCAAAACCCACAATTTACCCTTTTCCGCCATGATGACCAACGAGAACCCAACAAAACCAAACAGAGACCCCAAAAACCTTAAAAAACACCCCAAACAAGAATGGCATCACCTCCAAAACTGGAAGAAAATACGCCAAAACCATAGCTCCACCCCAAAACCACCCTAAACCTACCTGATCTTCTCCAAAACCCACAATCCACTCCTATTTAACATAATGACCAACAAGAACACAACAAAACCCAACGGAGACCCCAAAACACATCAAAAACACCCCAAAAAAGAACAGCTTCATGCCAAAAAATAGAAGAAAACCCCAAATACCATAGATCCACCCCAAAGACACCCTAAACCTACCTGATGTTCTCCAAAACCCACAATGTACCCTTTTCCACCATGATGACCAACGAGAACCCAACAAAACCAAACAGAGACCCCAAAAACCTTAAAAAACACCCCAAACAAGAATGGCATCACCCCCAAAACTGGAAGAAAATCCCCCAAAACCATAGATCCACCCCAAAACCACCCTAAACCTACCTGAAGTTCTCCAAAACCCACAATTTACACTTTTCCACCATGATGACCAACGAGAACACAACAAAACCCAACGGAGTCCCCAAAACACGTCCAAAACACCCCAAAAAAGAACAGGATCACGCCAAAAAATAGAAGAAAACCCCAAATACCATAGATCCTCCCCAAAGACACCCTAAACCTACCTGATGTTCTCCTAATCCCAAAGCACACTCCCAACCACCATAAAACACATTAGGAACTCAACGAAACGCAACGGAAACCCCAAAACACTTCAAAATCACACGAAGAAAGGAGAGGATCACTCTCCAAAATAGAAGAAAACCCCAAATACCATGAATCCACGCGAAAAGTCCCCCTAAACCTACCTGAAGTTCTCCAAAACCCACAATTTACACTTTTACAACACGATGACCATGGAAAAACAAATGAAACACAACGGAGACCCCAAAACACGTCAAAAACAACACAAAAAGTCCAGGATCATCCCCCCCCCCCAAAAAAAAAAAAAAAAAAAAAAAAAAAACTGAGTACCATATATCCACCCCAAAACCACCCTAAACCTACCTGATCTTCTCCAAAACCCACAATTTACACTTTTCCACCATGATGACCAACGAGAACACAACAAAACCAAACAGAGACCCCAAAAACATTAAAAAACACCCCAAACAAAAATGGCATCACCCCCAAAACTGGAAGAAAATCCCCCAAAACCATAGATCCACCCCAAAACCACCCTAAACCTACCTGATCTTCTCCAAAACCCACAATCCACTCCTATTTAACATAATGACCAACAAGAACACAACAAAACCCAACGGAGACCCCAAAACACGTCCAAAACACCCCAAACAAGAACAGGATCATCCCAAAACGAAAGAAAAACCCAAATACCATGAATCCACCCCAAACGTCCCCCTTAACCTACCTGATGTTCTCCAAAACCCACAATTTAACATTTTCCAACATGATGACAACGGAAAACGCAACGAAACCCAACAGAGACCCCAAAACACGTCAAAAACACCACAAAAAAAAAGAACAGGATCACCCCCCAAAAAAAACAGAAGAAAACCCCAAATACCATAGATGCACCCCCAAACCACACTAAACCTACCTGATGTTCACCAAAACCAACTATTTATCATTTTCCACACTGATGACCAACAAGAACCCAACTAAAATCCAACGGAGACCCCAAAACACGTCAAAAACACGCCAAGAAGGAACTGGATCAGAAGAAAAAAACCCAAAACCATGATTTTCCCCCAAAAACCACCCTAAGCTCACCTGATCTTCTCCAAACCCCACAATCCACTCCCATTGACCTTAACGACAAACGACAACCCAACGAAACCCAACGGAGACCCCAAAACATGTCAAAAACACACCAAAAAGAACAAGATCATCCCCAAAAAAAAAAAAAAAAAAAAAAAAAAAAAAAAAAACAGAAGAAAAACACAAACACCATAAATCCACCCCAAAAGTCCAATTAAAACTACCTGAAGTTCTCCAAAACCCGCAATTTACCCTTTTCCACCATGATGACCATGGAAAACCCAATGAAACACAACGGAGACCCCAAAACACGTCAAAAACACCCCAGAAAATATCGGCATCACCCCCAAATCTGGAAGAAAATACGCCAAAACCATAGATCCACCCCAAAACCACCCTAAACCTACCTGATCTTCTCCAAAACCCACAATCCACTCCTATTTAACATAATGACCAACAAGAACACAACAAAACCCAACGGAGACCCCAAAACACATCAAAAACACCCCAAACAAGAACAGCTTCATGCCAAAAAATAGAAGAAAACCCCAAATACCATAGATCCACCCCAAAGACACCCTAAACCTACCTGATCTTCTCCAAAACCCACAATCCACTCCTATTTAACATAATGACCAACAAGAACACAACAAAACCCAACGGAGACCCCAAAACACATCAAAAACACCCCAAAAAAGAACAGCTTCATGCCAAAAAATAGAAGAAAACCCCAAATACCATAGATCCACCCCAAAGACACCCTAAACCTACCTGATGTTCTCCAAAACACACAATTTACACTTTTCCACCATGATGACCAACGAGAACCCAACAAAACCAAACAGAGACCCCAAAAACCTTAAAAAACACCCCAAACAAGAATGGCATCACCTCCAAAACTGGAAGAAAATACGCCAAAACCATAGCTCCACCCCAAAACCACCCTAAACCTACCTGATCTTCTCCAAAACCCACAATCCACTCCTATTTAACATAATGACCAACAAGAACACAACAAAACCCAACGGAGACCCCAAAACACATCAAAAACACCCCAAAAAAGAACAGGTTCATGCCAAAAAATAGAAGAAAACCCCAAATACCATAGATCCACCCCAAAGACACCCTAAACCTACCTGATGTTCTCCAAAACCCACAATGTACCCTTTTCCACCATGATGACCAACGAGAACCCAACAAAACCAAACAGAGACCCCAAAAACCTTAAAAAACACCCCAAACAAGAATGGCATCACCCCCAAAACTGGAAGAAAATCCCCCAAAACCATAGATCCACTCCAAAACCACCCTAAACCTACCTGATCTTCTCCAAAAACCACAATTTACCCTTTTCCAACACGATGACCAACGAGAACCCAACAAAACCAAACAGAGACCCCAAAAACCTTAAAAAACACCCCAAACAAGAATGGCATCACCTCCAAAACTGGAAGAAAATACGCCAAAACCATAGCTCCACCCCAAAACCACCCTAAACCTACCTGATCTTCTCCAAAACCCACAATCCACTCCTATTTAACATAATGACAAACGAGAACACAACAAAACCTAATGGAGACACCAAAACACATCAAAAACACCCCAACAAATATCGGCATCACACCCAAAACTGGAAGAAAATCCGCCAATACCATAGATCCACCCCAAAACCACCCTAAACCTACCTGATGTTCTCCAAAACCCACAATCCACTCCTATTTAACATAATGACAAACAAGAACACAACAAAACCTAATGGAGACCCCAAAACACGTCAAAAACACCCCAACAAATATCGGCATCACCCCCAAAACTGGAAGAAAATCCGCCAAAACCATAGATCCACCCCAAAACCACCCTAAACCTACCTGATCTTCTCCAAAACCCACAATGCACTCCTATTTAACATAATGACAAACAAGAACCCAACAAAACCTAATGGAGACCCCAAAACACGTCAAAAACACCCCAAAATATATCGGCATCACCCCCAAAACTGGAAGAAAATACACCAAAACCATAGATCCACCCCAAAACCACCCTAAACCTACCTGATGTTCTCCAAAACCCACAATTTACCCTTTTACAACACGATGACCATGGAAAACCAAATGAAACACAACGGAAACCCCAAAACACATCAAAAACACCCCAAACAAGAACGGCATCACCCCAAAACTCAAAGAAAATCCACCAAAACCATAGATCCACCCCAAAAACACCCTAAACCTACTTGATCTTCTCCAAAACCCACAATCCACTCCTATTTAACATAATGACCAACAAGAACCCAACAAAACCTAATGGAGACCCCAAAACACGTCAAAAACACCCCAAAAAATATCGGCATCACCCCCAAAACTGGAAGAAAATACGCCAAAACCATAGATCCACCCCAAAACCACCCTAAACCTACCTGATCTTCTCCAAAACCCACAATCCACTCCTATTTAACATAATGACAAACAAGAACACAACAAAACCTAATGGAGACCCCAAAACACGTTAAAAACACCCCAAAAAAGAACGGCATCATTCCCAAAACTGGAAGAAAACCCCAAATACCATAGATCCACCCCAAGGACACCCTAAACCTACCTGATGTTCTCCTAATCCCAAAGCACACTCCCAACCACCATAAAATGCATTAGGAACTCAACAAAACGCAACGGAAACCCCAAAACACTTCAAAATCACACGAAGAAAGGAGAGGATCACTCTCCAAAATAGAAGAAAACCCCAAATACCATGAATCCACGCGAAAAGTCCCCCTAAACCTACCTGAAGTTCTCCAAAACCCACAATTTACCCTTTTACAACACGATGACCATGGAAAACCAAATGAAACACAACGGAGACCCCAAAACACGTCAAAAACAACACAAAAAGTCCAGGATCATCCCCCCCCCCCAAAAAAAAAAAAAAAAAAAAAAAAAAAAAAATGAGTACCATATATCCACCCCAAAACCACCCTAAACCTACCTGATGTTCTCCAAAACCCACAATTTACCCTTTTCCACCATGATGACCAATGACAACCCTACAAAACCAAACAGAGACCCCAAAAACCTTAAAAAACACGCCAAAAGAATGGCATCACCCCCAAAACTGGAAGAAAATCCCCCAAATCCATAGATCCACCCCAAAACCACCCTAAACCTACCTGATCTTCTCCAAAACCCACAATTTACCCTTTTCCACCATGATGACCATGGAAAACCCAATGAAACACAACGGAGACCCCAAAACACGTCAAAAACACCCCAAACAAGAACGGGATCACACAAAAAACTTGAAGAAAATCCACCAATACCATAGATCCACCCCAAAACCACCCTAAACCTACCTGATCTTCTCCAAAACCCACAATCCACTCCTATTTAACATAATGACCAACAAGAACACAACAAAACCCAACGGAGACCCCAAAACACGTCAAAAACACCCCAAAAAATATCGGCATCACCCCCAAATCTGGAAGAAAATACGCCAAAACCATAGATCCACACCAAAACCACCCTAAACCTACCTGATCTTCTCCAAAACCCACAATCCACTCCTATTTAACATAATGACCAACAAGAACCCAACAAAACCCAACGGAGACCCCAAAACACATCAAAAACACCCCAAAAAAGAACAGCTTCATGCCAAAAAATAGAAGAAAACCCCAAATACCATAGATCCACCCCAAAGACACCCTAAACCTACCTGATGTTCTCCAAAACCCACATTTACCCTTTTCCGCCATGATGACCAACGAGAACCAACAAAACCAAACAGAGACCCCAAAAACCTTAAAAAACACCCCAAACAAGAATGGCATCACCTCCAAAACTGGAAGAAAATACGCCAAAACCATAGCTCCACCCCAAAACCACCCTAAACCTACCTGATCTTCTCCAAAACCCACAATCCACTCCTATTTAACATAATGACCAACAAGAACACAACAAAACCCAACGGAGACCCCAAAACACATCAAAAACACCCCAAAAAAGAACAGCTTCATGCCAAAAAATAGAAGAAAACCCCAAATACCATAGATCCACCCCAAAGACACCCTAAACCTACCTGATGTTCTCAAAACCCACAATGTACCCTTTTCCACCATGATGACCAACGAGAACCCAACAAAACCAAACAGAGACCCCAAAAACCTTAAAAAACACCCCAAACAAGAATGGCATCACCCCCAAAAACTGGAAGAAAATCCCCAAAACCATAGATCCACCCCAAAACCACCCTAAACCTACCTGAAGTTCTCCAAAACCCACAATTTACACTTTTCCACCATGATGACCAACGAGAACACAACAAAACCCAACGGAGTCCCCAAAACACGTCCAAAACACCCCAAAAAAGAACAGGATCACGCCAAAAAATAGAAGAAAACCCCAAATACCATAGATCCTCCCCAAAGACACCCTAAACCTACTGATGTTCTCCTAATCCCAAAGCACACTCCCAACCACCATAAAACACATTAGGAACTCAACGAAACGCAACGGAAACCCAAAACACTTCAAAATCACACGAAGAAAGGAGAGGATCACTCTCCAAAATAGAAGAAAACCCCAAATACCATGAATCCACGCGAAAAGTCCCCCTAAACCTACCTGAAGTTCTCCAAAACCCACAATTTACCCTTTTACAACACGATGACCATGGAAAAACAAATGAAACACAACGGAGACCCCAAAACACGTCAAAAACAACACAAAAGTCCAGGATCATCCCCCCCCCCAAAAAAAAAAAAAAAAAAAAAAAAAAACTGAGTACCATATATCCACCCCAAAACCACCCTAAACCTACCTGATCTTCTCCAAAACCCACAATTTACACTTTTCCACCATGATGACCAACGAGAACACAACAAAACCAAACAGAGACCCCAAAAACATTAAAAAACACCCCAAACAAAAATGGCATCACCCCCAAAACTGGAAGAAAATCCCCCAAAACCATAGATCCACCCCAAAACCACCCTAAACCTACCTGATCTTCTCCAAAACCCACAATCCACTCCTATTTAACATAATGACCAACAAGAACACAACAAAACCCAACGGAGACCCCAAAACACGTCCAAAACACCCCAAACAAGAACAGGATCATCCCAAAACGAAAGAAAAACCCAAATACCATGAATCCACCCCAAACGTCCCCCTTAACCTACCTGATGTTCTCCAAAACCCACAATTTAACATTTTCCAACATGATGACAACGGAAAACGCAACGAAACCCAACAGAGACCCCAAAACACGTCAAAAACACCACAAAAAAAAAGAACAGGATCACCCCCCAAAAAAAACAGAAGAAAACCCCAAATACCATAGATGCACCCCCAAACCACACTAAACCTACCTGATGTTCACCAAAACCAACTATTTATCATTTTCCACACTGATGACCAACAAGAACCCAACTAAAATCCAACGGAGACCCCAAAACACGTCAAAAACACGCCAAGAAGGAACTGGATCAGAAGAAAAAAACCCAAAACCATGATTTTCCCCCAAAAACCACCCTAAGCTCACCTGATCTTCTCCAAACCCCACAATCCACTCCCATTGACCTTAACGACAAACGACAACCCAACGAAACCCAACGGAGACCCCAAAACATGTCAAAAACACACCAAAAAGAACAAGATCATCCCCAAAAAAAAAAAAAAAAAAAAAAAAAAAAAAAAAAAAACAGAAGAAAAACACAAACACCATAAATCCACCCCAAAAGTCCAATTAAAACTACCTGAAGTTCTCCAAAACCCGCAATTTACCCTTTTCCACCATGATGACCATGGAAAACCCAATGAAACACAACGGAGACCCCAAAACACGTCAAAAACACCCCAGAAAATATCGGCATCACCCCCAAATCTGGAAGAAAATACGCCAAAACCATAGATCCACCCCAAAACCACCCTAAACCTACCTGATCTTCTCCAAAACCCACAATCCACTCCTATTTAACATAATGACCAACAAGAACACAACAAAACCCAACGGAGACCCCAAAACACATCAAAAACACCCCAAACAAGAACAGCTTCATGCCAAAAAATAGAAGAAAACCCCAAATACCATAGATCCACCCCAAAGACACCCTAAACCTACCTGATGTTCTCCAAAACCCACAATCCACTCCTATTTAACATAATGACCAACAAGAACACAACAAAACCCAACGGAGACCCCAAAACACATCAAAAACACCCCAAAAAAGAACAGCTTCATGCCAAAAAATAGAAGAAAACCCCAAATACCATAGATCCACCCCAAAGACACCCTAAACCTACCTGATGTTCTCCAAAACACACAATTTACACTTTTCCACCATGATGACCAACGAGAACCCAACAAAACCAAACAGAGACCCCAAAAACCTTAAAAAACACCCCAAACAAGAATGGCATCACCTCCAAAACTGGAAGAAAATACGCCAAAACCATAGCTCCACCCCAAAACCACCCTAAACCTACCTGATCTTCTCCAAAACCCACAATCCACTCCTATTTAACATAATGACCAACAAGAACACAACAAAACCCAACGGAGACCCCAAAACACATCAAAAACACCCCAAAAAAGAACAGCTTCATGCCAAAAAATAGAAGAAAACCCCAAATACCATAGATCCACCCCAAAGACACCCTAAACCTACCTGATGTTCTCCAAAACCCACAATGTACCCTTTTCCACCATGATGACCAACGAGAACCCAACAAAACCAAACAGAGACCCCAAAAACCTTAAAAAACACCCCAAACAAGAATGGCATCACCCCCAAAACTGGAAGAAAATCCCCCAAAACCATAGATCCACCCCAAAACCACCCTAAACCTACCTGAAGTTCTCCAAAACCCACAATTTACACTTTTCCACCATGATGACCAACGAGAACACAACAAAACCCAACGGAGTCCCCAAAACACGTCCAAAACACCCCAAAAAAGAACAGGATCACGCCAAAAAATAGAAGAAAACCCCAAATACCATAGATCCTCCCCAAAGACACCCTAAACCTACCTGATGTTCTCCTAATCCCAAAGCACACTCCCAACCACCATAAAACACATTAGGAACTCAACGAAACGCAACGGAAACCCCAAAACACTTCAAAATAACACGAAGAAAGGAGAGGATCACTCTCCAAAATAGAAGAAAACCCCAAATACCATGAATCCACGCGAAAAGTCCCCCTAAACCTACCTGAAGTTCTCCAAAACCCACAATTTACCCTTTTACAACACGATGACCATGGAAAACCAAATGAAACACAACGGAGACCCCAAAACACGTCAAAAACAACACAAAAAGTCCAGGATCATCCCCCCCCCCCCAAAAAAAAAAAAAAAAAAAAAAAAAAAACTGAGTACCATATATCCACCCCAAAACCACCCTAAACCTACCTGATCTTCTCCAAAACACACAATTTACACTTTTCCACCATGATGACCAACGAGAACACAACAAAACCAAACAGAGACCCCAAAAACCTTAAAAAACACCCCAAACAAAAATGGCATCACCCCCAAAACTGGAAGAAAATCCCCCAAAACCATAGATCCACCCCAAAACCACCCTACACCTACCTGATGTTCTCCAAAACCAACAATTTACCCTTTTCCAACACGATGACCAAAGAGAACCGAACAAAACCCAACAGAGACCCCAAAAAACGTCAAAAACACCCCAAACAAGAACGGCATCACCCCCAAAATTGGAAGAAAATACGCCAAAACCATAGATCCACCCCAAAACCACCCTAAACCTACCTGATCTTCTCCAAAACCCACAATCCACAACTATTTAACATAATGACAAACGAGAACACAACAAAACCTAATGGAGACCCCAAAACACGTCAAAAACACCCCAACAAATATCGGCATCACCCCCAAAACTGGAAGAAAATCCGCCAAAACCATAGATCCACCCCAAAACCACCCTAAACCTACCTGATGTTCTCCAAAACCCACAATCCACTCCTATTTAACATAATGACAAACAAGAACACAACAAAACCTAATGGAGACCCCAAAACACGTCAAAAACACCCCAACAAATATCGGCATCACCCCCAAAACTGGAAGAAAATCCCCCAAAACCATAGATCCACCCCAAAACCACCCTAAACCTACCTGATCTTCTCCAAAACCCACAATCCACTCCTATTTAACATAATGACCAACAAGAACACAACAAAACCCAACGGAGACCCCAAAACACATCAAAAACACCCCAAAAAATAACAGCTTCATGCCAAAAAATAGAAGAAAATCCCAAATACCATAGATCCACCCCAAAGACACCCTAAACCTACCTGATGTTCTCCAAAACCCACAATTTACCCTTTTCCGCCATGATGACCAACGAGAACCCAACAAAACCAAACAGAGACCCCAAAAACCTTAAAAAACACCCCAAACAAGAATGGCATCACCTCCAAAACTGGAAGAAAATACGCCAAAACCATAGCTCCACCCCAAAACCACCCTAAACCTACCTGATCTTCTCCAAAACCCACAATCCACTCCTATTTAACATAATGACCAACAAGAACACAACAAAACCCAACGGAGACCCCAAAACACATCAAAAATACCCCAAAAAATAACAGCTTCATGCCAAAAAATAGAAGAAAACCCCAAATACCATAGATCCACCCCAAAGACACCCTAAACCTACCTGATGTTCTCCAAAACCCACAATTTACCCTTTTCCGCCATGATGACCAACGAGAACCCAACAAAACCAAACAGAGACACCAAAAACCTTAAAAAACACCCCAAACAAGAATGGCATCACCCCCAAAACTGGAAGAAAATCCCCCAAAACCATAGATCCACCCCAAAACCACCCTAAACCTACCTGAAGTTCTCCAAAACCCACAATTTACACTTTTCCACCATGATGACCAACAAGAACACAACAAAACCCAACGGAGACCCCAAAACACGTCCAAAACACCCCAAAAAAGAACAGGATCACGCCAAAAAATAGAAGAAAACCCCAAATACCATAGATCCTCCCCAAAGACACCCTAAACCTACCTGATGTTCTCCTAATCCCAAAGCACACTCCCAACCACCATAAAACACATTAGGAACTCAACGAAACGCAACGGAAAACCCAAAACACTTCAAAATCACACGAAGAAAGGAGAGGATCACTTCCCCAAAAGGAAGAAAACCCAAATACCATGAATCCACGCGAAAAGTCCCCCTAAACCTACCTGAAGTTCTCCATAACCAGCAATTTACCCTTTTCCACCATGATGACCACGGAAAACCCAACGAAACCCAACGGAGACCCCAAAACACTTCAAAAGCACACCAAAAAATAACTAGACGTGAAGAAAAAAAAAGAAACAAAAACAGGTGTTTTTGCTTTCTCACTGGTTCAAATCTCCTGTTGGGGGCGTTGGGCCGGTGAATCGAGTGATTCGTGGATGATTAATAGGTCCTAAACCCCTGCAAGTCACTCTCCCTGTGGGCAACGAAGGGCTCTGTGAATTGCCACTAGTTAAATTCCCGGATTGGTCAGATAAAATCGAAGACCAAGGACCAGAAAGGGAGCAACTTACCAGATATATGGTATATATATGGTATAGGGGCCCCAGAAAATTAAAGAGTAAATTGAAAATGATCCATTACTATAAGATAGAATGACCAAAAGAACCCTTAAGACCCTATGTGTTTTGATCCACGGAGGACGGGGTTTGTCAGGCTTTGAACATTAATAGTAGAATACCCGTGGATCCAGAAAAGAGCAAGCTGAAACATTGGAATTAGAAATTAGAGAGCAATTGATTAAGAACGAATATGTGCTACATTTGTGCCTGTGCTGCACTTATATCACCAGATAACAGTAGCCTCTCCTATCCTGTTATCCTGTGACCCCGAGAACCAGATCAAAAACAACCTCACGGTTCGGACTTTAATCAAGGGGTCTGAGAAAGGAGAACTGTTCACAAAGGGACAGGTCAGGAATATGTATATGTATAGGAATGTTCATGTATATGTAACGCTTTACTAAAGCAATTTGCCACTTAAGGCGTGCATGACCTTGGTGGAACTACCCGTCCCGTGCTACATGGAACTGAGTAAACATACCTACTTTACAATCTTACTTATCGTGGAGTCAGCTTTCTGTGAGTCATTTTGGTGAGCCAGGCAGGAGACACTCTGCTCGGCTGCGGGATCGGCTGCGGCGCGGACGCCCCTAGGTGCACCCTGAGAGTTTTTGCTCGGAGGGGTCTCCACTCTCAGCTGCTCACCGCAGGAGCAAAGACCTCCTGAAACTGCAGACAAACGGTACGTTTTCGGCTGCTGGAGGGATACTAACTGGAGTGTTAATAATAGTATGTGTTTTTATGTATGTATTTTGTGTTGACATTTTGTATACTGTAATATTTGCATGTTGTAAGTATTTTGTGTCGAAAGTGTTTGTGTAAGTGTAAGGCTTTGCAACAAAGTGTTACAAGTCACTTCACGAAGAACACAGTCAGAGACAATACTTGTTTGGTTGGTTATCATTCTAAATTATATTCCTGTGGTATGAATGAGATGTGCTGGAGCCCTCCGTGTGCGATTGTGCTGTGTGAGTGAGACGCAGCGTTCTGCAAAGCGAGTGCAGAGTTCCGATCCGTTGTTCCGTACTCTCCGCAAGGGGAGTGGGCAGAGACGAACGAAGTGCTTGACAGACTGAAAAGAAGTGCTGTTTTGTCCAAGTTTGAGTGGTGGTGCCTACTATATGGGCCCGGTGTATCTTGTGTATCTTGTGTATCTTGTGTATCTTGTGTATCTTGTGTATCCTATTTTTGCTCTTAAATGTTTTGACTGTGACAAGAAAATGGCAGGAGCATGATATGACATGCTTCCTGCAACATATGAGGCCCGCACAGGCCGAGACCTGGACTCGCTGAGACCTGAACAGGCCAAGAGACCGGAGCGGCACCGAGAGACTGGAGCGGCGCTGGGAGACCCGAGACACTACGGAGGGAACTACCGCTGGACGGAGAGAGCCCTGAGAGACGCTGCAGAAACACGGACGGCTCTGAGAGACACAGAATAGACCGGACAGAAGCTGCAAAACGCGGGGAAATTGAGGTGATTGCGGAACATCCGAGATCGAGTTGCTACAGGAGACCAGAGGCGTCAATGGACACCGGTAGCCGACCCTCACCGTGTGGCGAGTCGGCACAGAGCAGAGGAGCGGACATCAGGACCCTGCAGCCTGTCTGACGGAACCATGGAGGCAGCGGCAGCAGCGGCTGTGCTGCTTCACTCCAGCCTTCTTTTTATAAAAGGTTTATCTTGCAATGCAAAAAAGACTGTTAGTCCCCAGATCGGTGTTATAACTATTACTAATGACGACTTAGCGCTATTGCAGGGCACGAGTGCAGAGACACAGACTACACTGCCAAATGACCACAAGCAGATTCTTTCACTAACCTAAGGTTGCATCTGTCACTGCCTGCAGACGTATAGCAGACGTTACACTCTCTTTCCTAACTAGTAATCATGTGTCTCACCCATCTGTGGTGAATGGCCAGTGGCAAAAAGAAAAGGGGGGAGACAAAGACAGAAACGGTACAAGGAGAATGCCACTGACACTAACAGCATGGGTAATAGGAGTAGTATAAGTGACACAGGTGCGGAGCGGTGGCCGGCGCTGCTGCTCTGTGGGGCTCTCTGCCTGCTGCTCGCTCTCGCCGGCCTGTGCACTGATGCCGACGGTGTTAGAGTAAAATGTGAAGACTGCTCAGATGGCAGTTATGAGAGTGCTTATGTGAAGAAGATGTGTGCTGAATTTGACTTTGTGTGCAACAGTGGTCAGTGTGTGCCAAACAGATGGCAGTGTGATGGGGATCCGGATTGTGAAGATCGGTCTGACGAAAGTGCTGAGCTGTGTCATATGAGAACAGTGTCATGGAAATGTGATGGTGAAATAGACTGTGACAGTGGAGAAGATGAAGAGAATTGTTGCAGTGTGACTTGTAGTGCATCAGAGTTCACATGCAGTAGAGGACAATGTATTTCCAAAAGCTTTGTCTGCAAAGGTCAGGGTGACTGCTCCGACCACTCGGATGAATCTTTAGAACACTGTGGCCGCCTGCCTGCACCTCCAGTGACGTGTTCTACGAGTGAGGTGCAGTGCGGCTCAGGTGAATGTATCTACAAGAAGAGGTGATGTGAAAGAGATCCGTTTTGCAAGGATGGAAGTGATGAAATTAATTGCCCTTCCTGGACCAGTTCAGATATGAAGATGGGAACTGTGTCCATGGGAGTAGGCAGTGCAGTGGTGTGAGAGACTGTCTGGAAGGCACTGATGAAGCATACTGTAAAAATTCTGTGCTCTGGACCTGGCAAATTCAAGTGCAGAAGTGGCGAATGCATAGATATCAATAAAGTGTGTAACCAGCAGAGGACTGCAAGGACTGGGGTGATGAGCCCCTGAAGGAATGCAACATAAACGACTGTGACTGTCCAGCTGAGTTTGAGTTTGTAAACAAGAGAAACTGTGGAGATATTGATGAATACCAAAACCCTGGTATCTGTAGTCAAATCTGTATCAACGTGAAAGGTGGCCACAAATGTGAATGTAGCCGTGGCTATCAGATGAGTCGGGCTACAGGAACCTGGAAAGGGCCTTGTCAGAAGATAAAAAAGAAAGTGTTTCAACAAGCAGCTACGAGAGGAAAGAATCACTGAACCCCCGATGTGAGGGACTGTACCTTGTTTACCTGACTACTGAAACAGCTGTGAGAACTGCAGAAAGGGACCCACGCATCCAGAATAAAAGGACCAGTAACTACTGAAACTTGGAGGGTTGAGAAACTGAAACTCAAGCTAAGGAAGAACTAATGTTCTGGCAATGAGGCTCTGCATGAATTAAGGATGCCAAATAAAGGGGACAAGCCTAAAGGGAGCACTCTCAGCTGCTCACCGCAGGAGCAAAGATCTCCTGAAACTGCAGACAAATGGTACGTTTTCGGCTGCTGGAGGGATACTAACTGGAGTGTTAATAATTGTATGTGTTTTTATGAACATATTTTGTGTTGAATCATAGAATCATAGAATCATAGAATATCCTGAGTTGGAAGGGACCCTTAAGGATCATCAAGTCCAACTCTTGACAACGCACAGGTCTACCCAAAAGTTCAGACCATGTGCCTAAGTTCACAGTCCAATCTCTTCTTAAATTCAGACAGGCTCGGTGCAGTGACCACTTCCCTGGGGAGCCTGTTCCAGTGTGCAACCACCCTCTCTGTGAAGAACCCCCTCCTGACGTCCAGCCTAAATTTCCCCTGCCTCAGCTTAACTCCGTTCCCGCGGGTCCTGTCACTAGTGTTGATGGAGAAAAGGTCTCCTGCCTCTCGACACCCCCTTACGAGGAAGTTGTAGACTGTGATGAGGTCTCCCCTCAGCCTCCTCTTCTCCAGGCTGAACAGGCCCAGTGACCTCAGCCGTTCCTCGTACGTCTTCCCCTCAAGGCCTTTCACCATCTTCACAGCCCTCCTCTGGACACTTTCCAACAGTTTCATGTCCTTTTTATACTGTGGTGCCCAGAACTGCACACAGTACTCGAGGTGAGGCCGCACCAGCGCAGAGTAGAGCGGGACAATCACCTCCCTTGACCTACTAGCGATGCTGTGCTTGATGCACCCCAGGACACGATTGACCCTCCTGGCTGCCAGGGCACACTGCTGGCTCATAGTCAACTTGCTGTCTACCACGACCCCCAGATCCCTCTCTTCTAGGCTGCTCTCCAGCGTCTCATCGCCCAGTCTGTACGTGCAGCCAGGGTTTCCCCGTCCCAGGTGCAGGACCCGGCACTTGCTCTTATTGAACTTCATGCGGTTGGTGATCGCCCAGCTCTCCAACCTGTCCAGATCCCTCTGTAAGGCCTTTACGCCCTCATTTGAGTCCACAACTCCTCCAAGTTTGGTGTCATCAGCAAACTTGCTCAAAATACCCTCTATTCCTACATCCAGATCGTTTATAAAAATATTGAAAAGTACCGGCCCTAAAATGGAGCCTTGAGGGACCCCAGTGGTGACCGCCCGCCAGCGTGACGCAGCCCCATTTACCATAACCCTTTGGGCCCTGCCCGTTAGCCAATTGCTCACCCATCGTATGATGTTTTAATTTAGCTGTATGGTGGACATTTTGTCCAGTAGGATCCTATGGCAAACCGTGTCAAAAGCCTTGCTGAAGTCCAAAAAAATCACATCAGCTGGTTTCCCTTGGTCCACCATACGGGTGACCTTATAATAAAAGGAAATCAGGTTAGTTAGGCAGGACCTACCTTTCACAAACCCATGCTGGTTGGGACCAATGACTGCTTTGTCCCCCAGGTGCGCCTCAATAAGTTCGAGAACCAACTTCTCCATGATTTTACCTGGCACTGACGTGAGACTGACAGGCCTGTAATTGCTAGGGTCTTCTTTCTGACCCTTCTTGAAAATCGGCACAACATTTGCCAGCTTCCAGTCTACCGGGACCTCTCCAAATTCCCAGGATCGTTGAAAAATAATTGAAAGAGGTTCCGCGATGACGTCCGCCAGCTCTTTCAGCACCCGGGGATGAATCCCATCCGGATCCATGGACTTGTAGGGATCCAGGTGGAGTAGCAAATCCCGCACACGTTCAGGGTCAATTGGCAGTTTGTCATCCCCACCTTCCCGGCCCTCCAGCTCAGGGCACCCTGGGTCCCGAAGCCCATCATTGGCATTGAAGACAGAGGCAAAGAAGGCGTTAAGCGTCTCTGCTTTGCCTAAGTCATCGTCTGTGAGGACACCTTCCCTATCAAGGAGCGGTCCTATGTATTTTTTAGTTCTCCTTTTTCCATTTACATATCTAAAAAAACCCTTTTTATTTTCTCTCACAGACACAGCCAGCTTCAACTCTAGCTGTGCTTTGGCCACACGAACTTTCTCCCTACAAACAAGAACAGCATCCCTCTATTCTTTCCATGACGCCTGGCCCTCCTTCCAGTAGCGAAACACTCTCTGTTTCCGCCTAATTTCCATTAGAACGTTCCTGGTCAGCCACGCCGGCCTCCTGCCCCGCCTGCCTGACTTGCGATATTTAGGAATTGCCTGATCTTGTGCTTCTAGGAGGCATCGCTTAAAGAGTGACCAGCACTGGTGGACATCGAGGCCTTCAAGAGCAGTTTCCCAGGGGACCTTGATGACTAGTTCCCTGAGCAGCCTGAAGTCCGCTTTCCCCATATCTAGGGATGAGGTTTTGGTGGCACTTTTCCTTCTGTCACAATAAATTTTGAACTCAACCACTTCATGGTCGCTATGACCGAGGCGGCCACCAATCACCACATCTCCCACCAGACCCTCTCTGTTTTCTAGCAACAGGTCTAGGAGGGCACCTTTCCTAGTTGGCTCCGTTAGCACCTGCACCAAGAAGTTATCAATATGACATTTTGTATATTGTAATGTTTGCATATTCTAAGTATTTTGTGTCGAAAGTGTTTGTGTAAGTGTAAGGCTTTGCAACAAAGTGTTACAAGTCACTTCACGAAGAACACAGTCAGAGACAATACTTGTTTCGTTGGTTATCATCCTAAATTATATTCCTGTGGTATGAATGAGATGTGCTGGAGGCCTCCGTGTGCGACTGTGCTGTGTGAGTGAGACGCAGCGTTCTGCAAAGCGAGTGCAGAGTTCCGATCCGTTGTTCCGTACTCTCCGCAAGGGGAGTGGGCAGAGACGAACGAAGTGCTTGACAGACTGAAAAGAAGTGCTGTTTTGTCCAAGTTTGAGTGGTGGTGCCTAATATATGGGCCCGGTGTATCTTGTGTATCTTGTGTATCTTGTGTATCTTGTGTATCTTGTGTATCCTATTTTTGCTCTTAAATGTTTTGACTGTGACAAGAAAATGGCAGGAGCATGATATGACATGCTTCCTGCAACATATGAGGCCCGCACAGGCCGAGACCTGGACTCGCTGAGACCTGAACAGGCCAAGAGACCGGAGCGGCACCGAGAGACTGGAGCGGCGCTGGGAGACCCGAGACACTACGGAGGGAACTACCGCTGGACGGAGAGAGCATGAGAGACGCTGCAGATACACGGACGGCTCTGAGAGGCACTGAATAGACCGGACAGAAGCTGCAAAACGCGGGGAAATTGAGGTGATTGCGGAACATCCGAGATCGAGTTGCTACAGGAGACCAGAGGCGTCAGTGGACACTGGTAGCCGACCCTCACCGTGTGGCGAGTCGGCACAGAGCAGAGGAGCGGACATCGGGACCCTGCAGCCTGTCTGACGGAACCATGCAGGCAGCGGCAGCAGCGGCTGTGCTGCTTCACTCTAGCCTTCTTTTTATAAAAGGTTTATCTTGCAATGCAAAAAAGACTGTTAGTCCCCAGATCGGTGTTATAACTATTACTAATGACGACTTAGCGCTATTGCAGGGCACGAGTGCAGAGACGCAGACTACACTGCCAAATGACCACAAGCAGATTCTTTCACTAACCTAAGGTTGCATCTGGTACTGCCTGCAGACGTATAGCAGACGTTACACTCTCTTTTCTAACTAGTAATCATGTGTCTCACCCATCTGTGGTTAATGGCCAGTGGCAAAAAGAAAAGGGGGGAGACAAAGACAGAAACGGTACAAGGAGGATGCCACTGACACTAACAGCATGGGTAATAAAAGTAGTATAAGTGACACAGGTGACGGTGCAGGTCGCTCTGCCTGCTGCTGGCTCTCGCCTGCCTGTGCACTGCTACAGGAACGTGGAAAGGGCCTTATCAGATGATAAAAAGAAGAAAGATAAAAAAGAAAGTGTAAAAATACAAAAGAATTTATCAGAAGATAAAAAAATTAAGTGTTTTAACAAGTAGCCACGAGAGAAAAGAATCACTGAACCCCCGATGTGAGGGAGTATACCTTTTTTTACTGGCTACTGAAACTAGGCCCTTTCCAGGTTCCTATAGCAGGACTCATCTGACAGCCACGGCTACATTCACATTTGTAGCCACCTTTCACGTTGATACAGATTTGACTACAGATACCAGGGTTTTGGCATTTATCAGTATCTCCACAGTTTCGCTTGTTTACAAACTCAAACTCAGCTGGACAGTCTCAGACATTTATGTTGCGTTCCTTCAGGGGCTCATCACCCCAGTCCTTGCAGTCTCTCTGCTGGTTACACACTTTATTGATATCTATGCATTCTCCACTTCTGCACTTGAATTTTCCAGGTCCAGAGCACTGAATTGTTACAGTTTGCTCCATCAGTGCCTTCCAGACAGTCTCTCACACCGCTGCACTGCCTACTCCCATGGACACAGTTCCCATCTTCACATCTGAACTGGTCCAGGAAGGGCAATTAATTTCATCACTTCCATCCTTGCAATACGGATCTCTTTCACATCATCTCTTCTTGTAGATACATTCACCTGAGCCGCACTGCACCTCTAACGTAGAACACGTCACTGGAGGTGCAGGCAGGCGGCCACAGTGTTCCAAAGATTCATCCGAGTGGTCGGAGCAGTCAGCATCATCATCACACACCCACCTGATAGGGATGCAGGTAGAACTCTTGCACTGAAAGTCATGAACACTAGAGGTAGGAGGTGCACACTCCAGCTCATCGCTACCATCACTGCAGTCATCTTGAACATTGCAGACAAAGCTTTTGGAAATACATTGCCCACTACTGCATGTGAATTCTGCTGCACTATAAGTCACAATGCCACAATTCTCTTCATCTTCTCCACTGTAACAGTTCTTTTCACCATCACATTTCCAGGACACCAGGATACGCTGGACTGACTGAGGACAACAGCTAATTTCATTTACCCGACATGTTTTCATATGACACAACTCAGCACTCTCATCAGACCCATCTTCACAATCCGGATCCCCATCACACGGCCATCTGTTTGGCACACACTGACCACTGTTGCAGACAAAGTCAAGTACAGCACACGTCTTCTTCACATAAGCACTCTCATAACTGCCATCTGAGCAGTCTTCACATTTTACTCTAGCACTGTCGGCGGCAGTGCACAGGCAGGCGAGGGCGAGCAGCAGGCAGAGAGCCCCACAGAGCAGCAGCGCCGGCCACCGCTCCGCACCTGTGTCACTTATACTACTCCTATTACCCATGCTGTTAGTGTCAGTGGCATTCTCCTTGTACCGTTTCTGTCATTGTCTCCCCCCTTTTCTTTTTGCCACTGGCCATTCACCACAGATGGGTGAGACACATGATTACTAGTTAGGAAAGAGAGTGTAACGTCTGCTATACGTCTGCAGACAGTGCCAGATGCAACCTTAGGTTAGTGAAAGAATCTGCTTGTGGTCATTTGGCAGTGTAGTCTGTGTCTCTGCACTCGTGCCCTGCAATAGCGCTAAGTCGTCATTAGTAATAGTTATAACACCGATCTGGGGACTAACAGTCTTTTTTGCATTGCAAGATAAACCTTTTATAAAAAGAAGGCTAGAGTGAAGCAGCACAGCCGCTGCTGCCGCTGCCTGCATGGTTCCGTCAGACAGGCTGCAGGGTCCCGATGTCCGCTCCTCTGCTCTGTGCCGACTCGCCACACGGTGAGGGTCGGCTACCAGTGTCCATTGACGCCTCTGGTCTCCTGTAGCAACTCGATCTCGGATGTTCCGCAATCACCTCAATTTCCCCGCGTTTTGCAGCTTCTGTCTGGTCTATTCTGTGTCTCTCAGAGCCGTCCGTGTATCTGCAGCGTCTCTCAGGGCTCTCTCCGTCCAGCGGTAGTTCCCTCCGTAGTGTCTCGGGTCTCCCAGCGCCGCTCCAGTCTGTCGGTGCCGCTCCGGTCTCTTGGCCTGTTCAGGTCTCAGCGAGTCCAGGTCTCGGCCTGTGCGGGCCTCATATGTTGCAGGAAGCATGTCATATCATGCTCCTGCCTTTTTCTTGTCACAGTCAAAACATTTAAGAGCAAAAATAGGATACACAAGATACACAAGATACACAAGATACACCGGGCCCATATAGTAGGCACCACCACTCAAACTTGGACAAAACAGCACTTCTTTTCAGTCTGTCAAGCACTTCGTTCGTCTCTGCCCACTCCCCTTGCGGAGAGTACGGAACAACGGATCGGAACTCTGCACTCGCTTTGCAGTACGCTGCGTCTCCCTCACACAGCACAATCGCACACGGAGGCCTCCAGCACATCTCATTCATACCACAGGAATATAATTTAGAATGATAACCAACCAAACAAGTATTGTCTCTGACTGTGTTCTTCGTGAAGTGACTTGTAACACTTTGTTGCAAAGCCTTACACTTACACAAACACTTTCGACACAAAATACTTACAACATGCAAATATTACAGTATACAAAATGTCAACACAAAATACATACATAAAAACACATACAATTATTAACACTCCAGTTAGTATCCCTGCAGCAGCCGAAAACGTACCGTTTGTCTGCAGTTTCAGGAGGTCTTTGCTCCTGCGGTGAGCAGCTGAGAGTGGAGACCCCTCCGAGCAAAAGCTCTCAGGGTGCACCTAGGGGCGTCCGCGCCGCAGCCGATCCCGCAGCCGAGCAGAGTGTCTCCTGCCTGGCTCACCAAAATGACTCACAGAAAGCTGACTCCACGATAAGTAAGATTGTAAAGTAGGTATGTTTACTCAGTTCCATGTAGCACGGGACGGGTAGTTCCACCAAGGTCATGCACGCCTTAAGTGGCAAATTGCTTTAGTAAAGCGTTACATATACATGAACATTCCTATACATATACATATTCCTAACCTGTCCCTTTGTGAACAGTTCTCCTTTCTCAGACCCCTTGATTAAAGTCCGAACCGTGAGGTTGTTTTTGATCTGGTTCTCGGGGTCACAGGATAACAGGATAGGAGAGGCTACTGTTATCTGGTGATATAAGTGCAGCACAGGCACAAATGTAGCACATATTCGTTCTTAATCAATTGCTCTCTAATTTCTAATTCCAATGTTTCAGCTTGCTCTTTTCTGGATCCACGGGTATTCTACTATTAATGTTCAAAGCCTGACAAACCCCGTCCTCCGTGGATCAAAACACATAGGGTCTTAAGGGTTCTTTTGGTCATTCTATCTTATAGTAATGGATCATTTTCAATTTACTCTTTAATTTTCTGGGGCCCCTATACCATATATATACCATATATCTGGTAAGTTGCTCCCTTTCTGGTCCTTGGTCTTCGATTTTATCTGACCAATCCGGGAATTTAACTAGTGGCAATTCACAGAGCCCTTCGTTGCCCACAGGGAGAGTGACTTGCAGGGGTTTAGGACCTATTAATCATCCACGAATCACTCGATTCACCGGCCCAACGCCCCCAACAGGAGATTTGAACCAGTGAGAAAGCAAAAACACCTGTTTTTGTTTCTTTTTTTTTCTTCACGTCTAGTTATTTTTTGGTGTGCTTTTGAAGTGTTTTGGGGTCTCCGTTGGGTTTCGTTGGGTTTTCCGTGGTCATCATGGTGGAAAAGGGTAAATTGCTGGTTATGGAGAACTTCAGGTAGGTTTAGGGGGACTTTTCGCGTGGATTCATGGTATTTGGGTTTTCTTCCTTTTGGGGAAGTGATCCTCTCCTTTCTTCGTGTGATTTTGAAGTGTTTTGGGTTTTCCGTTGCGTTTCGTTGAGTTCCTAATGTGTTTTATGGTGGTTGGGAGTGTGCTTTGGGATTAGGAGAACATCAGGTAGGTTTAGGGTGTCTTTGGGGAGGATCTATGGTATTTGGGGTTTTCTTCTATTTTTTGGCGTGATCCTGTTCTTTTTTGGGGTGTTTTGGACGTGTTTTGGGGTCTCCGTTGGGTTTCATTGGGTTCTCGTTGGTCATCATGGTGGAAAAGGGTAAATTGTGGGTTTTGGAGAACTTCAGGTAGGTTTAGGATGGTTTTGGGGTGGATCTATGGTTTCGGGGGATTTTCTTCCAGTTTTGGGGGTGATGCCATTTTTGTTTGGGGTGTTTTTTAAGGTTTTTGGGGTCTCTGTTTGGTTTTGTTGGGTTCTCGTTGGTCATCATGGTGGAAAAGGGTAAATTGTGGGTTTTGGAGAACATCAGGTAGGTTTAGGGTGGTTTTGGGGTGGATCTATGGTTTTGGTGTATTTTCTTCCAGTTTTGGGGGTGATGCCGATATATTTTGGGGTGTTTTTGACGTGTTTTGGGGTCTCCATTAGGTTTTGTTGTGTTCTTGTTTGTCATTATGTTAAATAGGAGTGGATTGTGGGTTTTGGAGAAGATCAGGTAGGTTTAGGGTGGTTTTGGGGTGGATCTATGGTTTTGGCGGATTTTCTTCCAGTTTTGGGGGTGATGCCGATATTTGTTGGGGTGTTTTTGACGTGTTTTGGGGTCTCCATTAGGTTTTGTTGTGTTCTTGTTTGTCATTATGTTAAATATGAGTGGATTGTGGGTTTTGGAGAACATCAGGTAGGTTTAGGGTGGTTTTGGGGTGGATCTATGGTTTTGGCGGATTTTCTTCCAGTTTTGGGGGTGATGCCGATATTTGTTGGGGTGTTTTTGATGTGTTTTGGTGTCTCCATTAGGTTTTGTTGTGTTCTCGTTTGTCATTATGTTAAATAGGAGTGGATTGTGGGTTTTGGAGAAGATCAGGTAGGTTTAGGGTGGTTTTGGGGTGGAGCTATGGTTTTGGCGTATTTTCTTCCAGTTTTGGAGGTGATGCCATTCTTGTTTGGGGTGTTTTTTAAGGTTTTTGGGGTCTCTGTTTGGTTTTGTTGGGTTCTCGTTGGTCATCGTGTTGGAAAAGGGTAAATTGTGGTTTTTGGAGAAGATCAGGTAGGTTTAGGGTGGTTTTGGGGTGGATCTATGGTTTTGGGGGATTTTCTTCCAGTTTTGGGGGTGATGCCATTCTTGTTTGGGGTGTTTTTTAAGGTTTTTGGGGTCTCTGTTTGGTTTTGTTGGGTTCTCGTTGGTCATCATGGTGGAAAAGGGTACATTGTGGGTTTTGGAGAACATCAGGTAGGTTTAGGGTGTCTTTGGGGTGGATCTATGGTATTTGGGGTTTTCTTCTATTTTTTGGCATGAAGCTGTTCTTTTTTGGGGTGTTTTTGATGTGTTTTGGGGTCTCCGATGGGTTTTGTTGTGTTCTTGTTGGTCATTATGTTAAATAGGAGTGGATTGTGGGTTTTGGAGAAGATCAGGTAGGTTTAGGATGGTTTTGGGGTGGATCTATGGTTTCGGGGGATTTTCTTCCAGTTTTGGGGGTGATGCCATTTTTGTTTGGGGTGTTTTTTAAGGTTTTTGGGGTCTCTGTTTGGTTTTGTTGGGTTCTCGTTGGTCATCATGGTGGAAAAGGGTACATTGTGGGTTTTGGAGAACATCAGGTAGGTTTAGGGTGTCTTTGGGGTGGATCTATGGTATTTGGGGTTTTCTTCTATTTTTTGGCATGAAGCTGTTCTTTTTTGGGGTGTTTTTGATGTGTTTTGGGGTCTCCGTTGGGTTTTGTTGTGTTCTTGTTGGTCATTATGTTAAATAGGAGTGGATTGTGGGTTTTGGAGAAGATCAGGTAGGTTTAGGGTGGTTTTGGGGTGGATCTATGGTTTTGGGGGATTTTCTTCCAGATTTGGGGGTGATGCCGATATTTTTTGGTGTGTTTTTGACGTGTTTTGGGGTCTCCGTTGTGTTTCATTGGGTTTTCCATGGTCATCATGGTGGAAAAGAGTAAATTGTGGGTTTTGCAGAACATCAGGTAGGTTTAGGGTGTCTTTGGGGTGGATCTATGGTATTTGGGGTTTTCTTCTATTTTTTGGCATGAACCTGTTCTTTTTTGGGGTGTTTTTGATGTGTTTTGGGGTCTCCGTTGGGTTTTGTTGTGTTCTTGTTGGTCATTATGTTAAATAGGAGTGGATTGTGGGTTTTGGAGAACATCAGGTAGGTTTAGGGTGGTTTTGGGGTGGATCTATGGTTTTGGCGTATTTTCTTCCAGATTTGGGGGTGATGCCGATATTTTTTGGGGTGTTTTTGACGTGTTTTGGGGTCTCCGTTGGGTTTTGTTGTGTTCTTGTTGGTCATTATGTTAAATAGGAGTGGATTGTGGGTTTTGGAGAAGATCAGGTAGGTTTAGGGTGGTTTTGGGGTGGATCTATGGTATTGGTGGATTTTCTTCAAGTTTTTTGTGTGATCCCGTTCTTGTTTGGGGTGTTTTTGACGTGTTTTGGGGTCTCCGTTGTGTTTCATTGGGTTTTCCATGGTCATCATGGTGGAAAAGGGTAAATTGTGGGTTTTGGAGAAGATCAGGTAGGTTTAGGGTGGTTTTGGGGTGGATCTATGGATTTGGGGGATTTTCTTCCAGTTTTGGGGGTGATGCCATTCTTTTGGGGTGTTTTTTAAGGTTTTTGGGGTCTCTGGTTTTGTAGGGTTCTCATTGGTCATCATGGTGGAAAAGGGTAAATTGTGGGTTTTGGAGAACATCAGGTAGGTTTAGGGTTGTTTTGGGGTGGATATATGGTACTCAGTTTTTTTTTTTTTTTTTTTTTTTTTTTTTTGGGGGGGGGGGATGATCCTGGACTTTTTGTGTTGTTTTTGACGTGTTTTGGGGTCTCCGTTGTGTTTCATTTGGTTTTCCATGGTCATCGTGTTGTAAAAGGGTAAATTGTGGGTTTTGGAGAACTTCAGGTAGGTTTAGGGGGACTTTTCGCGTGGATTCATGGTATTTGGGGTTTTCTTCTATTTTGGAGAGTGATCCTCTCCTTTCTTCGTGTGATTTTGAAGTGTTTTGGGGTTTCCGTTGCGTTTTGTTGAGTTCCTAATGCATTTTATGGTGGTTGGGAGTGTGCTTTGGGATTAGGAGAACATCAGGTAGGTTTAGGGTGTCCTTGGGGTGGATCTATGGTATTTGGGGTTTTCTTCCAGTTTTGGGAATGATGCCGTTCTTTTTTGGGGTGTTTTTAACGTGTTTTGGGGTCTCCATTAGGTTTTGTTGTGTTCTTGTTTGTCATTATGTTAAATAGGAGTGGATTGTGGGTTTTGGAGAAGATCAGGTAGGTTTAGGGTGGTTTTGGGGTGGATCTATGGTTTTGGCGTATTTTCTTCCAGTTTTGGGGGTGATGCCGATATTTTTTGGGGTGTTTTTGACGTGTTTTGGGGTCTCCATTAGGTTTTGTTGGGTTCTTGTTGGTCATTATGTTAAATAGTTGTGGATTGTGGGTTTTGGAGAAGATCAAGTAGGTTTAGGGTGTTTTTGGGGTGGATCTATGGTTTTGGGGGATTTTCTTTGAGTTTTGGGGTGATGCCGTTCTTGTTTGGGGTGTTTTTGATGTGTTTTGGGGTCTCCGTTGTGTTTCATTTGGTTTTCCATGGTCATCGTGTTGTAAAAGGGTAAATTGTGGGTTTTGGAGAACATCAGGTAGGTTTAGGGTGGTTTTGGGGTGGATCTATGGTTTTGGTGTATTTTCTTCCAGTTTTGGGGGTGATGCCGATATATTTTGGGGTGTTTTTGACGTGTTTTGGGGTCTCCATTAGGTTTTGTTGTGTTCTTGTTTGTCATTATGTTAAATAGGAGTGCATTGTGGGTTTTGGAGAAGATCAGGTAGGTTTAGGGTGGTTTTGGGGTGGATCTATGGTTTTGGCGGATTTTCTTCCAGTTTTGGGGGTGATGCCGATATTTGTTGGGGTGTTTTTGACGTGTTTTGGGGTCTCCATTAGGTTTTGTTGTGTTCTTGTTTGTCATTATGTTAAATAGGAGTGGATTGTGGGTTTTGGAGAACATCAGGTAGGTTTAGGGTGGTTTTGGGGTGGATCTATGGTTTTGGCGGATTTTCTTCCAGTTTTGGGGGTGATGCCGATATTTGTTGGGGTGTTTTTGATGTGTTTTGGTGTCTCCATTAGGTTTTGTTGTGTTCTCGTTTGTCATTATGTTAAATAGGAGTGGATTGTGGGTTTTGGAGAAGATCAGGTAGGTTTAGGGTGGTTTTGGGGTGGAGCTATGGTTTTGGCGTATTTTCTTCCAGTTTTGGAGGTGATGCCATTCTTGTTTGGGGTGTTTTTTAAGGTTTTTGGGGTCTCTGTTTGGTTTTGTTGGGTTCTCGTTGGTCATCGTGTTGGAAAAGGGTAAATTGTGGTTTTTGGAGAAGATCAGGTAGGTTTAGGGTGGTTTTGGGGTGGATCTATGGTTTTGGGGGATTTTCTTCCATTTTTGGGGGTGATGCCATTCTTGTTTGGGGTGTTTTTTAAGGTTTTTGGGGTCTCTGTTTGGTTTTGTTGGGTTCTCATTGGTCATCATGGTGGAAAAGGGTAAATTGTGGGTTTTGGAGAAGATCAGGTAGGTTTAGGGTGGTTTTGGGGTGGATCTATGGTTTTGGCGTATTTTCTTCCAGTTTTGGGGGTGATGCCGATATTTTTTGGGGTGTTTTTGACGTGTTTTGTGGTCTCCATTAGGTTTTGTTGTGTTCTTGTTGGTCATTATGTTAAATAGGAGTGGATTGTGGGTTTTGGAGAAGATCAGGTAGGTTTAGGGTGGTTTTGGGGTGGATCTATGGTTTTGGGGGATTTTCTTCCAGTTTTGGGGGTGATGCCATTCTTGTTTGGGGTGTTTTTTAAGGTTTTTGGGGTCTCTGTTTGGTTTTGTTGGGTTCTCGTTGGTCATCATGGTGGAAAAGGGTACATTGTGGGTTTTGGAGAACATCAGGTAGGTTTAGGGTGTCTTTGGGGTGGATCTATGGTATTTGGGGTTTTCTTCTATTTTTTGGCATGAAGCTGTTCTTTTTTGGGGTGTTTTTGATGTGTTTTGGGGTCTCCGTTGGGTTTTGTTGTGTTCTTGTTGGTCATTATGTTAAATAGGAGTGGATTGTGGGTTTTGGAGAACATCAGGTAGGTTTAGGGTGGTTTTGGGGTGGATCTATGGTTTTGGGGGATTTTCTTCCAGTTTTGGAGGTGATGCCATTCTTGTTTGGGGTGTTTTTTAAGGTTTTTGGGGTCTCTGGTTTTGTAGGGTTCTCGTTAGTCATCATGGTGGAAAAGGGTACATTGTGGGTTTTGGAGAACATCAGGTAGGTTTAGGGTGTCTTTGGGGTGGATCTATGGTATTTGGGGTTTTCTTCTATTTTTTGGCATGAAGCTGTTCTTTTTTGGGGTGTTTTTGATGTGTTTTGGGGTCTCCGTTGGGTTTTGTTGTGTTCTTGTTGGTCATTATGTTAAATAGGAGTGGATTGTGGGTTTTGGAGAAGATCAGGTAGGTTTAGGGTGGTTTTGGGGTGGATCTATGGTTTTGGGGGATTTTCTTCCAGATTTGGGGGTGATGCCGATATTTTTTGGGGTGTTTTTGACGTGTTTTGGGGTCTCCGTTATGTTTCATTGGGTTTTCCATGGTCATCATGGTGGAAAAGGGTAAATTGCGGGTTTTGGAGAACTTTAGGTAGTTTTAATTGGACTTTTGGGGTGGATTCATGGTGTTTGTGTTTTTCTTCTGTTTTTTTTTTTTTTTTTTTTTTTTTTTTTTTTTGGGTTGATCTTGTTCTTTTTGGTGTGTTTTTGACATGTTTTGGGGTCTCCGTTGGGTTTCGTTGGGTTGTCGTTTGTCGTTAAGGTCAATGGGAGTGGATTGTGGGGTTTGGAGAAGATCAGGTGAGCTTAGGGTGGTTTTTTGGGGAAAATCATGGTTTTGGGTTTTTTTCTTCTGATCCAGTTCCTTCTTGGCGTGTTTTTGACGTGTTTTGGGGTCTCCGTTGGATTTTAGTTGGGTTCTTGTTGGTCATCAGTGTGGAAAATGGTAAATAGTTGGTTTTGGTGAACATCAGGTAGGTTTAGTGTGGTTTGGGAGTGCATCTATGGTATTTGGGGTTTTCTTCTGTTTTTTTTGGGGGGTGATCCTGTTCTTTTTTTTTGTGTTGTTTTGGACGTGTTTTGGGGTCTCTGTTGGGTTTCGTTGCGTTTTCCGTTGTCATCATGTTGGAAAATGTTAAATTGTGGGTTTTGGAGAACATCAGGTAGGTTAAGGGGGACGTTTGGGGTGGATTCATGGTATTTGGGTTTTTCTTTCGTTTTGGGGTGATCCTGTTCTTGTTTGGGGTGTTTTGAACGTGTTTTGGGGTCTCCGTTGGGTTTTGTTGTGTTCTTGTTGGTCATTATATTAAATAGGAGTGGATTGTGGGTTTTGGAGAAGATCAGGTAGGTTTAGGGTGGTTTTGGGGTGGATCTATGGTATTGGTGGATTTTCTTCAAGTTTTTTGTGTGATCCCGTTCTTGTTTGGGGTGTTTTGGACGTGTTTTGGGGTCTCCGTTGTGTTTCGTTGGGTTTTCCATGGTCATCATGGTGGAAAAGGGTAAATTGTGGGTTTTGGAGAACATCAGGTAGGTTTAGGGTGGTTTTGGGGTGGATCTATGGTTTTGGCGTATTTTCTTCCAGATTTGGGGGTGATGCCGATATTTTTTGGGGTGTTTTTGACGTGTTTTGGGGTCTCCGTTGTGTTTCATTGGGTTTTCCATGGTCATCATGGTGGAAAAGAGTAAATTGTGGGTTTTGCAGAACATCAGGTAGGTTTAGGGTGTCTTTGGGGTGGATCTATGGTATTTGGGGTTTTCTTCTATTTTTTGGCATGAAGCTGTTCTTTTTTGGGGTGTTTTTGATGTGTTTTGGGGTCTCCGTTGGGTTTTGTTGTGTTCTTGTTGGTCATTATGTTAAATAGGTGTGGATTGTGGGTTTTGGAGAAGATCAGGTAGGTTTAGGGTGGTTTTGGGGTGGATCTATGGTTTTGGCGTATTTTCTTCCAGATTTGGGGGTGATGCCGATATTTTCTGGGGTGTTTTTGACGTGTTTTGGGGTCTCCGTTGTGTTTCATTGGGTTTTCCATGGTCATCATGGTGGAAAAGGGTAAATTGTGGGTTTTGGAGAACATCAGGTAGGTTTAGGGTGGTTTTGGGGTGGATCTATGGTTTTGGCGTATTTTCTTCCAGATTTGGGGGTGATGCCGATATTTTCTGGGGTGTTTTTGACGTGTTTTGCGGTCTCCATTGGGTTTTGTTGTGTTCTTGTTGGTCATTATGTTAAATAGGAGTGGATTGTGGGTTTTGGAGAAAATCAGGTAGGTTTAGGGTGGTTTTGGGGTGGATCTATGGTTTTGGGGGATTTTCTTCCAGTTTTGGGGGTGATGCCGATATTTGTTGGGGTGTTTTTGATGTGTTTTGGTGTCTCCATTAGGTTTTGTTGTGTTCTCGTTTGTCATTATGTTAAATAGGAGTGGATTGTGGGTTTTGGAGAAGATCAGGTAGGTTTAGGGTGGTTTTGGGGTGGAGCTATGGTTTTGGCGTATTTTCTTCCAGTTTTGGAGGTGATGCCATTCTTGTTTGGGGTGTTTTTTAAGGTTTTTGGGGTCTCTGTTTGGTTTTGTTGGGTTCTCGTTGGTCATCGTGTTGGAAAAGGGTAAATTGTGGTTTTTGGAGAAGATCAGGTAGGTTTAGGGTGGTTTTGGGGTGGATCTATGGTTTTGGGGGATTTTCTTCCATTTTTGGGGGTGATGCCATTCTTGTTTGGGGTGTTTTTTAAGGTTTTTGGGGTCTCTGTTTGGTTTTGTTGGGTTCTCATTGGTCATCATGGTGGAAAAGGGTAAATTGTGGGTTTTGGAGAAGATCAGGTAGGTTTAGGGTGGTTTTGGGGTGGATCTATGGTTTTGGCGTATTTTCTTCCAGTTTTGGGGGTGATGCCGATATTTTTTGGGGTGTTTTTGACGTGTTTTGTGGTCTCCATTAGGTTTTGTTGTGTTCTTGTTGGTCATTATGTTAAATAGGAGTGGATTGTGGGTTTTGGAGAAGATCAGGTAGGTTTAGGGTGGTTTTGGGGTGGATCTATGGTTTTGGGGGATTTTCTTCCAGTTTTGGGGGTGATGCCATTCTTGTTTGGGGTGTTTTTTAAGGTTTTTGGGGTCTCTGTTTGGTTTTGTTGGGTTCTCGTTGGTCATCATGGTGGAAAAGGGTACATTGTGGGTTTTGGAGAACATCAGGTAGGTTTAGGGTGTCTTTGGGGTGGATCTATGGTATTTGGGGTTTTCTTCTATTTTTTGGCATGAAGCTGTTCTTTTTTGGGGTGTTTTTGATGTGTTTTGGGGTCTCCGTTGGGTTTTGTTGTGTTCTTGTTGGTCATTATGTTAAATAGGAGTGGATTGTGGGTTTTGGAGAAGATCAGGTAGGTTTAGGGTGGTTTTGGGGTGGATCTATGGTTTTGGGGGATTTTCTTCCAGTTTTGGAGGTGATGCCATTCTTGTTTGGGGTGTTTTTTAAGGTTTTTGGGGTCTCTGGTTTTGTAGGGTTCTCGTTAGTCATCATGGTGGAAAAGGGTACATTGTGGGTTTTGGAGAACATCAGGTAGGTTTAGGGTGTCTTTGGGGTGGATCTATGGTATTTGGGGTTTTCTTCTATTTTTTGGCATGAAGCTGTTCTTTTTTGGGGTGTTTTTGATGTGTTTTGGGGTCTCCGTTGGGTTTTGTTGTGTTCTTGTTGGTCATTATGTTAAATAGGAGTGGATTGTGGGTTTTGGAGAAGATCAGGTAGGTTTAGGGTGGTTTTGGGGTGGATCTATGGTTTTGGGGGATTTTCTTCCAGATTTGGGGGTGATGCCGATATTTTTTGGGGTGTTTTTGACGTGTTTTGGGGTCTCCGTTATGTTTCATTGGGTTTTCCATGGTCATCATGGTGGAAAAGGGTAAATTGCGGGTTTTGGAGAACTTTAGGTAGTTTTAATTGGACTTTTGGGGTGGATTCATGGTGTTTGTGTTTTTCTTCTGTTTTTTTTTTTTTTTTTTGGGTTGATCTTGTTCTTTTTGGTGTGTTTTTGACATGTTTTGGGGTCTCCGTTGGGTTTCGTTGGGTTGTCGTTTGTCGTTAAGGTCAATGGGAGTGGATTGTGGGGTTTGGAGAAGATCAGGTGAGCTTAGGGTGGTTTTTTGGGGAAAATCATGGTTTTGGGTTTTTTTCTTCTGATCCAGTTCCTTCTTGGCGTGTTTTTGACGTGTTTTGGGGTCTCCGTTGGATTTTAGTTGGGTTCTTGTTGGTCATCAGTGTGGAAAATGGTAAATAGTTGGTTTTGGTGAACATCAGGTAGGTTTAGTGTGGTTTGGGAGTGCATCTATGGTATTTGGGGTTTTCTTCTGTTTTTTTTGGGGGGTGATCCTGTTCTTTTTTTTTGTGTTGTTTTGGACGTGTTTTGGGGTCTCTGTTGGGTTTCGTTGCGTTTTCCGTTGTCATCATGTTGGAAAATGTTAAATTGTGGGTTTTGGAGAACATCAGGTAGGTTAAGGGGGACGTTTGGGGTGGATTCATGGTATTTGGGTTTTTCTTTCGTTTTGGGGTGATCCTGTTCTTGTTTGGGGTGTTTTGAACGTGTTTTGGGGTCTCCGTTGGGTTTTGTTGTGTTCTTGTTGGTCATTATATTAAATAGGAGTGGATTGTGGGTTTTGGAGAAGATCAGGTAGGTTTAGGGTGGTTTTGGGGTGGATCTATGGTATTGGTGGATTTTCTTCAAGTTTTTTGTGTGATCCCGTTCTTGTTTGGGGTGTTTTGGACGTGTTTTGGGGTCTCCGTTGTGTTTCGTTGGGTTTTCCATGGTCATCATGGTGGAAAAGGGTAAATTGTGGGTTTTGGAGAAGATCAGGTAGGTTTAGGGTGGTTTTGGGGTGGATCTATGGTTTTGGCGTATTTTCTTCCAGATTTGGGGGTGATGCCGATATTTTTTGGGGTGTTTTTGACGTGTTTTGGGGTCTCCGTTGTGTTTCATTGGGTTTTCCATGGTCATCATGGTGGAAAAGAGTAAATTGTGGGTTTTGCAGAACATCAGGTAGGTTTAGGGTGTCTTTGGGGTGGATCTATGGTATTTGGGGTTTTCTTCTATTTTTTGGCATGAAGCTGTTCTTGTTTGGGGTGTTTTTGATGTGTTTTGGGGTCTCCGTTGGGTTTTGTTGTGTTCTTGTTGGTCATTATGTTAAATAGGAGTGGATTGTGGGTTTTGGAGAAGATCAGGTAGGTTTAGGGTGGTTTTGGGGTGGATCTATGGTTTTGGCGTATTTTCTTCCAGATTTGGGGGTGATGCCGATATTTTCTGGGGTGTTTTTGACGTGTTTTGGGGTCTCCGTTGTGTTTCATTGGGTTTTCCATGGTCATCATGGTGGAAAAGGGTAAATTGTGGGTTTTGGAGAACATCAGGTAGGTTTAGGGTGGTTTTGGGGTGGATCTATGGTTTTGGCGTATTTTCTTCCAGATTTGGGGGTGATGCCGATATTTTCTGGGGTGTTTTTGACGTGTTTTGCGGTCTCCATTGGGTTTTGTTGTGTTCTTGTTGGTCATTATGTTAAATAGGAGTGGATTGTGGGTTTTGGAGAAGATCAGGTAGGTTTAGGGTGGTTTTGGGGTGGATCTATGGTTTTGGCGGATTTTCTTCCAGTTTTGGGGGTGATGCCGATATTTGTTGGGGTGTTTTTGATGTGTTTTGGTGTCTCCATTAGGTTTTGTTGTGTTCTCGTTTGTCATTATGTTAAATAGGAGTGGATTGTGGGTTTTGGAGAAGATCAGGTAGGTTTAGGGTGGTTTTGGGGTGGAGCTATGGTTTTGGCGTATTTTCTTCCAGTTTTGGAGGTGATGCCATTCTTGTTTGGGGTGTTTTTTAAGGTTTTTGGGGTCTCTGTTTGGTTTTGTTGGGTTCTCGTTGGTCATCGTGTTGGAAAAGGGTAAATTGTGGTTTTTGGAGAAGATCAGGTAGGTTTAGGGTGGTTTTGGGGTGGATCTATGGTTTTGGGGGATTTTCTTCCAGTTTTGGGGGTGATGCCATTCTTGTTTGGGGTGTTTTTTAAGGTTTTTGGGGTCTCTGTTTGGTTTTGTAGGGTTCTCATTGTTCATCATGGTGGAAAAGGGTAAATTGTGGGTTTTGGAGAAGATCAGGTAGGTTTAGGGTGGTTTTGGGGTGGATCTATGGTTTTGGCGTATTTTCTTCCAGTTTTGGGGGTGATGCCGATATTTTTTGGGGTGTTTTTGACGTGTTTTGTGGTCTCCATTAGGTTTTGTTGTGTTCTTGTTGGTCATTATGTTAAATAGGAGTGGATTGTGGGTTTTGGAGAAGATCAGGTAGGTTTAGGGTGGTTTTGGGGTGGATCTATGGTTTTGGGGGATTTTCTTCGAGTTTTGGGGGTGATGCCATTCTTGTTTGGGGTGTTTTTTAAGGTTTTTGGGGTCTCTGTTTGGTTTTGTTGGGTTCTCGTTGGTCATCATGGTGGAAAAGGGTACATTGTGGGTTTTGGAGAACATCAGGTAGGTTTAGGGTGTCTTTGGGGTGGATCTATGGTATTTGGGGTTTTCTTCTATTTTTTGGCATGAAGCTGTTCTTTTTTGGGGTGTTTTTGATGTGTTTTGGGGTCTCCGTTGGGTTTTGTTGTGTTCTTGTTGGTCATTATGTTAAATAGGAGTGGATTGTGGGTTTTGGAGAAGATCAGGTAGGTTTAGGGTGGTTTTGGGGTGGATCTATGGTTTTGGGGGATTTTCTTCCAGTTTTGGAGGTGATGCCATTCTTGTTTGGGGTGTTTTTTAAGGTTTTTGGGGTCTCTGGTTTTGTTGGGTTCTCGTTAGTCATCATGGTGGAAAAGGGTACATTGTGGGTTTTGGAGAACATCAGGTAGGTTTAGGGTGTCTTTGGGGTGGATCTATGGTATTTGGGGTTTTCTTCTATTTTTTGGCATGAAGCTGTTCTTTTTTGGGGTGTTTTTGATGTGTTTTGGGGTCTCCGTTGGGTTTTGTTGTGTTCTTGTTGGTCATTATGTTAAATAGGAGTGGATTGTGGGTTTTGGAGAAGATCAGGTAGGTTTAGGGTGGTTTTGGGGTGGATCTATGGTTTTGGGGGATTTTCTTCCAGATTTGGGGGTGATGCCGATATTTTTTGGTGTGTTTTTGACGTGTTTTGGGGTCTCCGTTATGTTTCATTGGGTTTTCCATGGTCATCATGGTGGAAAAGGGTAAATTGCGGGTTTTGGAGAACTTCAGGTAGTTTTAATTGGACTTTTGGGGTGGATTCATGGTGTTTGTGTTTTTCTTCTGTTTTTTTTTTTTTTTTTTTTTTTTTTTTTTTTTTTTTTGGGTTGATCTTGTTCTTTTTGGTGTGTTTTTGACATGTTTTGGGGTCTCCGTTGGGTTTCGTTGGGTTGTCGTTTGTCGTTAAGGTCAATGGGAGTGGATTGTGGGGTTTGGAGAAGATCAGGTGAGCTTAGGGTGGTTTTTTGGGGAAAATCATGGTTTTGGGTTTTTTTCTTCTGATCCAGTTCCTTCTTGGCGTGTTTTTGACGTGTTTTGGGGTCTCCGTTGGATTTTAGTTGGGTTCTTGTTGGTCATCAGTGTGGAAAATGGTAAATAGTTGGTTTTGGTGAACATCAGGTAGGTTTAGTGTGGTTTGGGAGTGCATCTATGGTATTTGGGGTTTTCTTCTGTTTTTTTTGGGGGGTGATCCTGTTCTTTTTTTTTGTGGTGTTTTGGACGTGTTTTGGGGTCTCTGTTGGGTTTCGTTGCGTTTTCCGTTGTCATCATGTTGGAAAATGTTAAATTGTGGGTTTTGGAGAACATCAGGTAGGTTAAGGGGGACGTTTGGGGTGGATTCATGGTATTTGGGTTTTTCTTTCGTTTTGGGGTGATCCTGTTCTTGTTTGGGGTGTTTTGAACGTGTTTTGGGGTCTCCGTTGGGTTTTGTTGTGTTCTTGTTGGTCATTATATTAAATAGGAGTGGATTGTGGGTTTTGGAGAAGATCAGGTAGGTTTAGGGTGGTTTTGGGGTGGATCTATGGTATTGGTGGATTTTCTTCAAGTTTTTTGTGTGATCCCGTTCTTGTTTGGGGTGTTTTGGACGTGTTTTGGGGTCTCCGTTGTGTTTCGTTGGGTTTTCCATGGTCATCATGGTGGAAAAGGGTAAATTGTGGGTTTTGGAGAACATCAGGTAGGTTTAGGGTGGTTTTGGGGTGGATCTATGGTTTTGGCGTATTTTCTTCCAGATTTGGGGGTGATGCCGATATTTTTTGGGGTGTTTTTGACGTGTTTTGGGGTCTCCGTTGTGTTTCATTGGGTTTTCCATGGTCATCATGGTGGAAAAGAGTAAATTGTGGGTTTTGCAGAACATCAGGTAGGTTTAGGGTGTCTTTTGGGTGGATCTATGGTATTTGGGGTTTTCTTCTATTTTTTGGCATGAAGCTGTTCTTTTTTGGGGTGTTTTTGATGTGTTTTGGGGTCTCCGTTGGGTTTTGTTGTGTTCTTGTTGGTCATTATGTTAAATAGGTGTGGATTGTGGGTTTTGGAGAAGATCAGGTAGGTTTAGGGTGGTTTTGGGGTGGATCTATGGTTTTGGCGTATTTTCTTCCAGATTTGGGGGTGATGCCGATATTTTCTGGGGTGTTTTTGACGTGTTTTGGGGTCTCCGTTGTGTTTCATTGGGTTTTCCATGGTCATCATGGTGGAAAAGGGTAAATTGTGGGTTTTGGAGAACATCAGGTAGGTTTAGGGTGGTTTTGGGGTGGATCTATGGTTTTGGCGTATTTTCTTCCAGATTTGGGGGTGATGCCGATATTTTCTGGGGTGTTTTTGACGTGTTTTGCGGTCTCCATTGGGTTTTGTTGTGTTCTTGTTGGTCATTATGTTAAATAGGAGTGGATTGTGGGTTTTGGAGAAGATCAGGTAGGTTTAGGGTGGTTTTGGGGTGGATCTATGGTTTTGGCGTATTTTCTTCCAGTTTTGGGGGTGATGCCGATATTTGTTGGGGTGTTTTTGATGTGTTTTGGTGTCTCCATTAGGTTTTGTTGTGTTCTCGTTTGTCATTATGTTAAATAGGAGTGGATTGTGGGTTTTGGAGAAGATCAGGTAGGTTTAGGGTGGTTTTGGGGTGGAGCTATGGTTTTGGCGTATTTTCTTCCAGTTTTGGAGGTGATGCCATTCTTGTTTGGGGTGTTTTTTAAGGTTTTTGGGGTCTCTGTTTGGTTTTGTTGGGTTCTCGTTGGTCATCGTGTTGGAAAAGGGTAAATTGTGGTTTTGGAGAAGATCAGGTAGGTTTAGGGTGGTTTTGGGGTGATCTATGGTTTTGGGGGATTTTCTTCCAGTTTTGGGGGTGATGCCATTCTTGTTTGGGGTGTTTTTTAAGGTTTTTGGGGTCTCTGTTTGGTTTTGTTGGGTTCTCATTGGTCATCATGGTGGAAAAGGGTAAATTGTGGGTTTTGGAGAAGATCAGGTAGGTTTAGGGTGGTTTTGGGTGGATCTATGGTTTTGGCGTATTTTCTTCAGTTTTGGGGGTGATGCCGATATTTTTTGGGGTGTTTTTGACGTGTTTTGTGGTCTCCATTAGTTTTTGTTGTGTTCTTGTTGGTCATTATGTTAAATAGGAGTGGATTGTGGGTTTTGGAGAAGATCAGGTAGGTTTAGGGTGGTTTTGGGGTGGATCTATGGTTTTGGGGGATTTTCTTCCAGTTTTGGGGGGTGATGCCATTCTTGTTTGGGGTGTTTTTTTAAGGTTTTTGGGGTCTCTGTTTGGTTTTGTTGGGTTCTCGTTGGTCATCATGGTGGAAAAGGGTACATTGTGGGTTTTGGAGAACATCAGGTAGGTTTAGGGTGTCTTTGGGGTGGATCTATGGTATTTGGGGTTTTCTCTATTTTTTGGCATGAAGCTGTTCTTTTTTGGGGTGTTTTTGATGTGTTTTGGGGTCTCCGTTGGGTTTTGTTGTGTTCTTGTTGGTCATTATGTTAAATAGGAGTGGATTGTGGGTTTTGGAGAAGATCAGGTAGGTTTAGGGTGGTTTTGGGTGGATCTATGGTTTTGGGGGATTTTCTTCCAGTTTTGGAGGTGATGCCATTCTTGTTTGGGGTGTTTTTTAAGGTTTTTGGGGTCTCTGGTTTTGTTGGGTTCTCGTTAGTCATCATGGTGGAAAAGGGTACATTGTGGGTTTTGGAGAACATCAGGTAGGTTTAGGGTGTCTTTGGGGGTGGATCTATGGTATTTGGGGTTTTCTTCTATTTTTTGGCATGAAGCTGTTCTTTTTTGGGGTGTTTTTGATGTGTTTTGGGTCTCCGTTGGGTTTTGTTGTGTTCTTGTTGGTCATTATGTTAAATAGGTGTGGATTGTGGGTTTTGGAGAAGATCAGGTAGGTTTAGGGTGGTTTTGGGGTGGATCTATGGTTTTGGCGTATTTTCTTCCAGATTTGGGGTGATGCCGATATTTTCTGGGGTGTTTTTGACGTGTTTTGGGTCTCCGTTGTGTTTCATTGGGTTTTCCATGGTCATCATGGTGGAAAAGGGTAAATGTGTGGGTTTTGGAGAACATCAGGTAGGTTTAGGGTGGTTTTGGGGTGGATCTATGGTTTTGGCGTATTTTCTTCCAGATTTGGGGGTGATGCCGATATTTTCTGGGGTGTTTTTGACGTGTTTTGCGGTCTCCATTGGGTTTTGTTGTGTTCTTGTTGGTCATTATGTTAAATAGGTGTGGATTGTGGGTTTTGGAGAAGATCAGGTAGGTTTAGGGTGGTTTTGGGGTGGATCTATGGTTTTGGCGGATTTTCTTCCAGTTTTGGGGGTGATGCCGATATTTGTTGGGGTGTTTTTGATGTGTTTTGGTGTCTCCATTAGGTTTTGTTGTGTTCTCGTTTGTCATTATGTTAAATAGGAGTGGATTGTGGGTTTTGGAGAAGATCAGGTAGGTTTAGGGTGGTTTGGGGTGGAGCTATGGTTTTGGCGTATTTTCTTCCAGTTTTGGAGGTGATGCCATTCTTGTTTGGGGTGTTTTTAAGGTTTTTGGGGTCTCTGTTTGGTTTTGTTGGGTTCTCGTTGGTCATCGTGTTGGAAAAGGGTAAATTGTGGTTTTTGGAGAAGATCAGGTAGGTTTAGGGTGGTTTTGGGTGGATCTATGGTTTTGGGGGATTTTCTTCCAGTTTTGGGGGTGATGCCATTCTTGTTTGGGGTGTTTTTTAAGGTTTTTGGGGTCTCTGTTTGGTTTTGTTGGGTTCTCATTGGTCATCATGGTGGAAAAGGGTAAATTGTGGGTTTTGGAGAAGATCAGGTAGGTTTAGGGTGGTTTTGGGGTGGATCTATGGTTTTGGCGTATTTTCTTCCAGTTTTGGGGGTGATGCCGATATTTTTTGGGGTGTTTTTGACGTGTTTTGTGGTCTCCATTAGGTTTGTTGTGTTCTTGTTGGTCATTATGTTAAATAGGAGTGGATTGTGGGGTTTTGGAGAAGATCAGGTAGGTTTAGGGGTGTTTTGGGGTGGATCTATGGTTTTGGGGGATTTTCTTCCAGTTTTGGGGGTGATGCCATTCTTGTTTGGGGTGTTTTTTAAGGTTTTTGGGGTCTCTGTTTGGTTTTGTTGGGTTCTCGTTGGTCATCATGGTGGAAAAGGGTACATTGTGGGTTTTGGAGAACATCAGGTAGGTTTAGGGTGTCTTTGGTGTGGATCTATGGTATTTGGGGTTTTCTTCTATTGTTTGGCATGAAGCTGTTCTTTTTTGGGGTGTTTTTGATGTGTTTTGGGGTCTCCGTTGGGTTTTGTTGTGTTCTTGTTGGTCATTATGTTAAATAGGAGTGGATTGTGGGTTTTGGAGAAGATCAGGTAGGTTTAGGGTGGTTTTGGGGTGGATCTATGGTTTTGGGGGATTTTCTTCCAGTTTTGGAGGTGATGCCATTCTTGTTTGGGGTGTTTTTTAGGTTTTTGGGGTCTCTGGTTTTGTTGGGTTCTCGTTAGTCATCATGGTGGAAAAGGGTACATTGTGGGTTTTGGAGAACATCAGGTAGGTTTAGGGTGTCTTTGGGGTGGATCTATGGTATTTGGGGTTTTCTTCTATTTTTTGGCATGAAGCTGTTCTTGTTTGGGGTGTTTTTGATGTGTTTTGGGGTCTCCGTTGGGTTTTGTTGTGTTCTTGTTGGTCATTATGTTAAATAGGAGTGGATTGTGGGTTTTGGAGAAGATCAGGTAGGTTTAGGGTGGTTTTGGGGTGGATCTATGGTTTTGGGGGATTTTCTTCCAGATTTGGGGGTGATGCCGATATTTTTTGGTGTGTTTTTGACGTGTTTTGGGGTCTCCGTTATGTTTCATTGGGTTTTCCATGGTCATCATGGTGGAAAAGGGTAAATTGCGGGTTTTGGAGAACTTTAGGTAGTTTTAATTGGACTTTTGGGGTGGATTCATGGTGTTTGTGTTTTTCTTCTGTTTTTCTTCTGTTTTTTTTTTTTTTTTTTTTTTTTTTGGGGTGATCTTGTTCTTTTTGGTGTGTTTTTGACATGTTTTGGGGTCTCCGTTGGGTTTCGTTGGGTTGTCGTTTGTCGTTAAGGTCAATGGGAGTGGATTGTGGGGTTTGGAGAAGATCAGGTGAGCTTAGGGTGGTTTTTTGGGGAAAATCATGGTTTTGGGTTTTTTTCTTCTGATCCAGTTCCTTCTTGGCGTGTTTTTGACGTGTTTTGGGGTCTCCGTTGGATTTTAGTTGGGTTCTTGTTGGTCATCAGTGTGGAAAATGGTAAATAGTTGTTTTGGTGAACATCAGGTAGGTTTAGTGTGGTTTGGAGTGCATCTATGGTATTTGGGGTTTTCTTCTGTTTTTTTGGGGGGTGATCCTGTTCTTTTTTTTTGTGGTGTTTTGGACGTGTTTTGGGGTCTCTGTTGGGTTTCGTTGCGTTTTCCGTTGTCATCATGTTGGAAAATGTTAAATTGTGGGTTTGGAGAACATCAGGTAGGTTAAGGGGGACGTTTGGGGTGGATTCATGGTATTTGGGTTTTTCTTTCGTTTTGGGGTGATCCTGTTCTTGTTTGGGGTGTTTTGAACGTGTTTTGGGGTCTCCGTTGGGTTTTGTTGTGTTCTTGTTGGTCATTATATTAAATAGGAGTGGATTGTGGGTTTTGGAGAAGATCAGGTAGGTTTAGGGTGGTTTTGGGGTGGATCTATGGTATTGGTGGATTTTCTTCAAGTTTTTTGTGTGATCCCGTTCTTGTTTGGGGTGTTTTGGACGTGTTTTGGGGTCTCCGTTGTGTTTCGTTGGGTTTTCCATGGTCATCATGGTGGAAAAGGGTAAATTGTGGGTTTTGGAGAACATCAGGTAGGTTTAGGGTGGTTTTGGGGTGGATCTATGGTTTTGGCGTATTTTCTTCCAGATTTGGGGGTGATGCCGATATTTTTTGGGGTGTTTTTGACGTGTTTTGGGGTCTCCGTTGTGTTTCATTGGGTTTTCCATGGTCATCATGGTGGAAAAGAGTAAATTGTGGGTTTTGCAGAACATCAGGTAGGTTTAGGGTGTCTTTGGGGTGGATCTATGGTATTTGGGGTTTTCTTCTATTTTTTGGCATGAAGCTGTCTTTTTTGGGGTGTTTTTGATGTGTTTTGGGGTCTCCGTTGGGTTTTGTTGTGTTCTTGTTGGTCATTATGTTAAATAGGTGTGGATTGTGGGTTTTGGAGAAGATCAGGTAGGTTTAGGGTGGTTTTGGGGTGGATCTATGGTTTTGGCGTATTTTCTTCCAGATTTGGGGGTGATGCCGATATTTTCTGGGGTGTTTTTGACGTGTTTTGGGGTCTCCGTTGTGTTTCATTGGGTTTTCCATGGTCATCATGGTGGAAAAGGGTAAATTGTGGGTTTTGGAGAACATCAGGTAGGTTTAGGGTGGTTTTGGGGTGGATCTATGGTTTTGGCGTATTTTCTTCCAGATTTGGGGGTGATGCCGATATTTTCTGGGGTGTTTTTGACGTGTTTTGCGGTCTCCATTGGGTTTTGTTGTGTTCTTGTTGGTCATTATGTTAAATAGGAGTGGATTGTGGGTTTTGGAGAAGATCAGGTAGGTTTAGGGTGGTTTTGGGGTGGATCTATGGTTTTGGCGGATTTTCTTCCAGTTTTGGGGGTGATGCCGATATTTGTTGGGGTGTTTTTGATGTGTTTTGGTGTCTCCATTAGGTTTTGTTGTGTTCTCGTTTGTCATTATGTTAAATAGGAGTGGATTGTGGGTTTTGGAGAAGATCAGGTAGGTTTAGGGTGGTTTTGGGGTGGAGCTATGGTTTTGGCGTATTTTCTTCCAGTTTTGGAGGTGATGCCATTCTTGTTTGGGGTGTTTTTTAAGGTTTTTGGGGTCTCTGTTTGGTTTTGTTGGGTTCTCGTTGGTCATCGTGTTGGAAAAGGGTAAATTGTGGTTTTGGAGAAGATCAGGTAGGTTTAGGGTGGTTTTGGGGTGGATCTATGGTTTTGGGGGATTTTCTTCCAGTTTTGGGGGTGATGCCATTCTTGTTTGGGGTGTTTTTTAAGGTTTTTGGGGTCTCTGTTTGGTTTTGTTGGGTTCTCATTGGTCATCATGGTGGAAAAGGGTAAATTGTGGGTTTTGGAGAAGATCAGGTAGGTTTAGGGTGGTTTTGGGGTGGATCTATGGTTTTGGCGTATTTTCTTCCAGTTTTGGGGGTGATGCCGATATTTTTTGGGGTGTTTTTGACGTGTTTTGTGGTCTCCATTAGTTTTGTTGTGTTCTTGTTGGTCATTATGTTAAATAGGAGTGGATTGTGGGTTTTGGAGAAGATCAGGTAGGTTTAGGGTGGTTTTGGGGTGGATCTATGGTTTTGGGGGATTTTCTTCCAGTTTTGGGGGTGATGCCATTCTTGTTTGGGGTGTTTTTTAAGGTTTTTGGGGTCTCTGTTTGGTTTTGTTGGGTTCTCGTTGGTCATCATGGTGGAAAAGGGTACATTGTGGGTTTTGGAGAACATCAGGTAGGTTTAGGGTGTCTTTGGGGTGGATCTATGGTATTTGGGGTTTTCTTCTATTTTTTGGCATGAAGCTGTTCTTTTTTGGGGTGTTTCTGATGTGTTTTGGGGTCTCCGTTGGGTTTTGTTGTGTTCTTGTTGGTCATTATGTTAAATAGGAGTGGATTGTGGGTTTTGGAGAAGATCAGGTAGGTTTAGGGTGGTTTTGGGGTGGATCTATGGTTTTGGGGGATTTTCTTCCAGTTTTGGAGGTGATGCCATTCTTGTTTGGGGTGTTTTTTAAGGTTTTTGGGGTCTCTGGTTTTGTTGGGTTCTCGTTAGTCATCATGGTGGAAAAGGGTACATTGTGGGTTTTGGAGAACATCAGGTAGGTTTAGGGTGTCTTTGGGGTGGATCTATGGTATTTGGGGTTTTCTTCTATTTTTGGCATGAAGCTGTTCTTTTTTGGGGTGTTTTTGATGTGTTTTGGGGTCTCCGTTGGGTTTTGTTGTGTTCTTGTTGGTCATTATGTTAAATAGGTGTGGATTGTGGGTTTTGGAGAAGATCAGGTAGGTTTAGGGTGGTTTTGGGGTGGATCTATGGTTTTGGCGTATTTTCTTCCAGATTTGGGGGTGATGCCGATATTTTCTGGGGTGTTTTTGACGTGTTTTGGGGTCTCCGTTGTGTTTCATTGGGTTTTCCATGGTCATCATGGTGGAAAAGGGTAAATTGTGGGTTTTGGAGAACATCAGGTAGGTTTAGGGTGGTTTTGGGGTGGATCTATGGTTTTGGCGTATTTTCTTCCAGATTTGGGGGTGATGCCGATATTTTCTGGGGTGTTTTTGACGTGTTTTGCGGTCTCCATTGGGTTTTGTTGTGTTCTTGTTGGTCATTATGTTAAATAGGTGTGGATTGTGGGTTTTGGAGAAGATCAGGTAGGTTTAGGGTGGTTTTGGGGTGGATCTATGGTTTTGGCGGATTTTCTTCCAGTTTTGGGGGTGATGCCGATATTTGTTGGGGTGTTTTTGATGTGTTTTGGTGTCTCCATTAGGTTTTGTTGTGTTCTCGTTTGTCATTATGTTAAATAGGAGTGGATTGTGGGTTTTGGAGAAGATCAGGTAGGTTTAGGGTGGTTTTGGGGTGGAGCTATGGTTTTGGCGTATTTTCTTCCAGTTTTGGAGGTGATGCCATTCTTGTTTGGGGTGTTTTTAAGGTTTTTGGGGTCTCTGTTTGGTTTTGTTGGGTTCTCGTTGGTCATCGTGTTGGAAAAGGGTAAATTGTGGTTTTTGGAGAAGATCAGGTAGGTTTAGGGTGGTTTTGGGGTGGATCTATGGTTTTGGGGGATTTTCTTCCAGTTTTGGGGGTGATGCCATTCTTGTTTGGGGTGTTTTTAAGGTTTTTGGGGTCTCTGTTTGGTTTTGTTGGGTTCTCATTGGTCATCATGGTGGAAAAGGGTAAATTGTGGGGTTTTGGAGAAGATCAGGTAGGTTTAGGGTGGTTTTGGGTGGATCTATGGTTTTGGCGTATTTCTTCCAGTTTTGGGGGTGATGCCGATATTTTTTGGGGTGTTTTTGACGTGTTTTGTGGTCTCCATTAGGTTTTGTTGTGTTCTTGTTGGTCATTATGTTAAATAGGAGTGGATTGTGGGTTTTGGAGAAGATCAGGTAGGTTTAGGGTGGTTTTGGGGTGGATCTATGGTTTTGGGGGATTTTCTTCCAGTTTTGGGGGTGATGCCATTCTTGTTTGGGGTGTTTTTTAAGGTTTTTGGGGTCTCTGTTTGGTTTTGTTGGGTTCTCGTTGGTCATCATGGTGGAAAAGGGTACATTGTGGGTTTTGGAGAACATCAGGTAGGTTTAGGGTGTCTTTGGTGTGGATCTATGGTATTTGGGGTTTTCTTCTATTTTTTGGCATGAAGCTGTTCTTTTTGGGGTGTTTTTGATGTGTTTTGGGGTCTCCGTTGGGTTTTGTTGTGTTCTTGTTGGTCATTATGTTAAATAGGAGTGGATTGTGGGTTTTGGAGAAGATCAGGTAGGTTTAGGGTGGTTTTGGGGTGGATCTATGGTTTTGGGGGATTTTCTTCAGTTTTGGAGGTGATGCCATTCTTGTTTGGGGTGTTTTTTAAGGTTTTTGGGGTCTCTGGTTTTGTTGGGTTCTCGTTAGTCATCATGGTGGAAAGGGTACATTGTGGGTTTTGGAGAACATCAGGTAGGTTTAGGGTGTCTTTGGGGTGGATCTATGGTATTTGGGGTTTTCTTCTATTTTTTGGCATGAAGCTGTTCTTGTTTGGGGTGTTTTTGATGTGTTTTGGGGTCTCCGTTGGGTTTTGTTGTGTTCTTGTTGGTCATTATGTTAAATAGGAGTGGATTGTGGGTTTTGGAGAAGATCAGGTAGGTTTAGGGTGGTTTTGGGGTGGATCTATGGTTTTGGGGGATTTTCTTCCAGATTTGGGGGTGATGCCGATATTTTTTGGTGTGTTTTTGACGTGTTTTGGGTCTCCGTTATGTTTCATTGGGTTTTCCATGGTCATCATGGTGGAAAAGGGTAAATTGCGGGTTTTGGAGAACTTTAGGTAGTTTTAATTGGACTTTTGGGGTGGATTCATGGTGTTTGTGTTTTTCTTCTGTTTTTCTTCTGTTTTTTTTTTTTTTTTTTTTTTTTTTTTGGGGTGATCTTGTTCTTTTTGGTGTGTTTTTGACATGTTTTGGGGTCTCCGTTGGGTTTCGTTGGGTTGTCGTTTGTCGTTAAGGTCAATGGGAGTGGATTGTGGGGTTTGGAGAAGATCAGGTGAGCTTAGGGTGGTTTTTTGGGGAAAATCATGGTTTTGGGTTTTTTTCTTCTGATCCAGTTCCTTCTTGGCGTGTTTTGACGTGTTTTGGGGTCTCCGTTGGATTTTAGTTGGGTTCTTGTTGGTCATCAGTGTGGAAAATGGTAAATAGTTGGTTTTGGTGAACATCAGGTAGGTTTAGTGTGGTTTGGGAGTGCATCTATGGTATTTGGGGTTTTCTTCTGTTTTTTTGGGGGGTGATCCTGTTCTTTTTTTTTGTGGTGTTTTTGACGTGTTTTGGGGTCTCTGTTGGGTTTCGTTGCGTTTTCCGTTGTCATCATGTTGGAAAATGTTAAATTGTGGGTTTTGGAGAACATCAGGTAGGTTAAGGGGGACGTTTGGGGTGGATTCATGGTATTTGGGTTTTTCTTTCGTTTTGGGGTGATCCTGTTCTTGTTTGGGGTGTTTTGAACGTGTTTTGGGGTCTCCGTTGGGTTTTGTTGTGTTCTTGTTGGTCATTATATTAAATAGGAGTGGATTGTGGGTTTTGGAGAAGATCAGGTAGGTTTAGGGTGGTTTGGGGTGGATCTATGGTATTGGTGGATTTTCTTCAAGTTTTTTGTGTGATCCGTTCTTGTTTGGGGGTGTTTTGGACGTGTTTTGGGTCTCCGTTGTGTTTCGTTGGGTTTTCCATGGTCATCATGGTGGAAAAGGGTAAATTGTGGGTTTTGGAGAACATCAGGTAGGTTTAGGGTGGTTTTGGGGTGGATCTATGGTTTTGGCGTATTTTCTTCCAGATTTGGGGGTGATGCCGATATTTTTTGGGGTGTTTTTGACGTGTTTTGGGGTCTCCGTTGTGTTTCATTGGGTTTTCATGGTCATCATGGTGGAAAAGAGTAAATTGTGGGTTTTGCAGAACATCAGGTAGGTTTAGGGTGTCTTTGGGGTGGATCTATGGTATTTGGGGTTTTCTTCTATTTTTTGGCATGAAGCTGTTCTTTTTTGGGGTGTTTTTGATGTGTTTTGGGGTCTCCGTTGGGTTTTGTTGTGTTCTTGTTGGTCATTATGTTAAATAGGTGTGGATTGTGGGTTTTGGAGAAGATCAGGTAGGTTTAGGGTGGTTTTGGGTGGATCTATGGTTTTGGCGTATTTTCTTCCAGATTTGGGGGTGATGCCGATATTTTCTGGGGTGTTTTTGACGTGTTTTGGGTCTCCGTTGTGTTTCATTGGGTTTTCCATGGTCATCATGGTGGAAAAGGGTAAATTGTGGGTTTTGGAGAACATCAGGTAGGTTTAGGGTGGTTTTGGGGTGGATCTATGGTTTTGGCGTATTTTCTTCCAGATTTGGGGGTGATGCCGATATTTTCTGGGGTGTTTTTGACGTGTTTTGCGGTCTCCATTGGGTTTTGTTGTGTTCTTGTTGGTCATTATGTTAAATAGGAGTGGATTGTGGGTTTTGGAGAAGATCAGGTAGGTTTAGGGTGGTTTTGGGGTGGATCTATGGTTTTGGCGGATTTTCTTCCAGTTTTGGGGGTGATGCCGATATTTGTTGGGGTGTTTTTGATGTGTTTTGGTGTCTCCATTAGGTTTTGTTGTGTTCTCGTTTGTCATTATGTTAAATAGGAGTGGATTGTGGGTTTTGGAGAAGATCAGGTAGGTTTAGGGTGGTTTTGGGGTGGAGCTATGGTTTTGGCGTATTTTCTTCCAGTTTGGAGGTGATGCCATTCTTGTTTGGGGTGTTTTTTAAGGTTTTTGGGGGTCTCTGTTTGGTTTTGTTGGGTTCTCGTTGGTCATCGTGTTGGAAAAGGGTAAATTGTGGTTTTTGGAGAAGATCAGGTAGGTTTAGGGTGGTTTTGGGGTGGATCTATGGTTTTGGGGGATTTTCTTCCAGTTTTGGGGGTGATGCCATTCTTGTTTGGGGTGTTTTTTAAGGTTTTTGGGGTCTCTGTTTGGTTTGTAGGGTTCTCATTGGTCATCATGGTGGAAAAGTGTAAATTGTGGGTTTTGGAGAACATCAGGTAGGTTAAGGGGACGTTTGGGGTGGATTCATGGTATTTGGGTTTTTCTTTCGTTTTGGGTGATCCTGTTCTTGTTTGGGGTGTTTTGAACGTGTTTTGGGGTCTCCGTTGGGTTTTGTTGTGTTCTTGTTGGTCATTATATTAAATAGGAGTGGATTGTGGGTTTTGGAGAAGATCAGGTAGGTTTAGGGTGGTTTTGGGGTGGATCTATGGTATTGGTGGATTTTCTTCAAGTTTTTTGTGTGATCCCGTTCTTGTTTGGGGTGTTTTGGACGTGTTTTGGGGTCTCCGTTGTGTTTCGTTGGGTTTTCCATGGTCATCATGGTGGAAAAGGGTAAATTGTGGGTTTTGGAGAACATCAGGTAGGTTTAGGGTGGTTTTGGGGTGGATCTATGGTTTTGGCGTATTTTCTTCCAGATTTGGGGGTGATGCCGATATTTTTTGGGGTGGTTTTTGACGTGTTTTGGGGTCTCCGTTGTGTTTCATTGGGTTTTCCATGGTCATCATGGTGGAAAAGAGTAAATTGTGGGTTTTGCAGAACATCAGGTAGGTTTAGGGTGTCTTTGGGGTGGATCTATGGTATTTGGGGTTTTCTTCTATTTTTTTGGCATGAAGCTGTTCTTTTTGGGGTGTTTTTGATGTGTTTTGGGGTCTCCGTTGGGTTTTGTTGTGTTCTTGTTGGTCATTATGTTAAATAGGTGTGGATTGTGGGTTTTGGAGAAGATCAGGTAGGTTTAGGGTGGTTTTGGGGTGGATCTATGGTTTTGGCGTATTTTCTTCCAGATTTGGGGGTGATGCCGATATTTTCTGGGGTGTTTTTGACGTGTTTTGGGGTCTCCGTTGTGTTTCATTGGGTTTTCCATGGTCATCATGGTGGAAAAGGGTAAATTGTGGGTTTTGGAGAACATCAGGTAGGTTTAGGGTGGTTTTGGGGTGGATCTATGGTTTTGGCGTATTTTCTTCCAGATTTGGGGGTGATGCCGATATTTTCTGGGGTGTTTTTGACGTGTTTTGCGGTCTCCATTGGGTTTTGTTGTGTTCTTGTTGGTCATTATGTTAAATAGGAGTGGATTGTGGGTTTTGGAGAAAATCAGGTAGGTTTAGGGTGGTTTTGGGGTGGATCTATGGTTTTGGGGGATTTTCTTCCAGTTTTGGGGGTGATGCCGATATTTGTTGGGGTGTTTTTGATGTGTTTTGGTGTCTCCATTAGGTTTTGTTGTGTTCTCGTTTGTCATTATGTTAAATAGGAGTGGATTGTGGGTTTTGGAGAAGATCAGGTAGGTTTAGGGTGGTTTTGGGGTGGAGCTATGGTTTTGGCGTATTTTCTTCCAGTTTTGGAGGTGATGCCATTCTTGTTTGGGGTGTTTTTTAAGGTTTTGGGGTCTCTGTTTGGTTTTGTTGGGTTCTCGTTGGTCATCGTGTTGGAAAAGGTAAATTGTGGTTTTTGGAGAAGATCAGGTAGGTTTAGGGTGGTTTTGGGGTGGATCTATGGTTTTGGGGGATTTTCTTCCATTTTTGGGGGTGATGCCATTCTTGTTTGGGGTGTTTTTTAAGGTTTTTGGGGTCTCTGTTTGGTTTTGTTGGGTTCTCATTGGTCATCATGGTGGAAAAGGGTAAATTGTGGGTTTTGGAGAAGATCAGGTAGGTTTAGGGTGGTTTTGGGGTGGATCTATGGTTTTGGCGTATTTTCTTCCAGTTTTGGGGGTGATGCCGATATTTTTTGGGGTGTTTTTGACGTGTTTTGTGGTCTCCATTAGGTTTTGTTGTGTTCTTGTTGGTCATTATGTTAAATAGGAGTGGATTGTGGGTTTTGGAGAAGATCAGGTAGGTTTAGGGTGGTTTTGGGGTGGATCTATGGTTTTGGGGGATTTTCTTCCAGTTTTGGGGGTGATGCCATTCTTGTTTGGGGTGTTTTTAAGGTTTTTGGGGTCTCTGTTTTGGTTTTGTTGGGTTCTCGTTGGTCATCATGGTGGAAAGGGTACATTGTGGGTTTTGGGAGAACATCAGGTAGGTTTAGGGTGTCTTTGGGGTGGATCTATGGTATTTGGGGTTTCTTCTTATTTTTTGGCATGAAGCTGTTCTTTTTTGGGGTGTTTTTGATGTGTTTGGGGTCTCCGTTGGGTTTTGTTGTGTTCTTGTTGGTCATTATGTTAAATAGGAGTGGATTGTGGGTTTTGGAGAAGATCAGGTAGGTTTAGGGTGGTTTTGGGGTGGATCTATGGTTTTGGGGGATTTTCTTCCAGTTTTGGAGGTGATGCCATTCTTGTTTGGGGTGTTTTTTAAGGTTTTTGGGGTCTCTGGTTTTGTAGGGTTCTCGTTAGTCATCATGGTGGAAAAGGGTACATTGTGGGTTTTGGAGAACATCAGGTAGGTTTAGGGTGTCTTTGGGGTGGATCTATGGTATTTGGGGTTTTCTTCTATTTTTGGCATGAAGCTGTTCTTTTTTGGGGTGTTTTGATGTGTTTTGGGTCTCCGTTGGGTTTTGTTGTGTTCTTGTTGGTCATTATGTTAAATAGGAGTGGATTGTGGGTTTTGGAGAAGATCAGGTAGGTTTAGGGTGGTTTTGGGGTGGATCTATGGTTTTGGGGGATTTTCTTCCAGATTTGGGGGTGATGCCGATATTTTTTGGGGTGTTTTGACGTGTTTTGGGGTCTCCGTTATGTTTCATTGGGTTTTCCATGGTCATCATGGTGGAAAAGGGTAAATTGCGGGTTTTGGAGAACTTTAGGTAGTTTTAATTGGACTTTTGGGGTGGATTCATGGTGTTTGTGTTTTTCTTCTGTTTTTTTTTTTTTTTTTTGGGTTGATCTTGTTCTTTTGGTGTGTTTTTGACATGTTTTGGGTCTCCGTTGGGTTTCGTTGGGTTGTCGTTTGTCGTTAAGGTCAATGGGAGTGGATTGTGGGGTTTGGAGAAGATCAGGTGAGCTTAGGGGTGGTTTTTTGGGGAAAATCATGGTTTTGGGTTTTTTTCTTCTGATCCAGTTTCCTTCTTGGCGTGTTTTTGACGTGTTTTGGGGTCTCCGTTGGATTTTAGTTGGGTTCTTGTTGGTCATCAGTGTGGAAAATGGTAAATAGTTGGTTTTGGTGAACATCAGGTAGGTTTAGTGTGGTTTGGGAGTGCATCTATGGTATTTGGGGTTTTCTTCTGTTTTTTTTGGGGGGTGATCCTGTTCTTTTTTTTTGTGTTGTTTTGGACGTGTTTTGGGGTCTCTGTTGGGTTTCGTTGCGTTTTTCCGTTGTCATCATGTTGGAAAATGTTAAATTGTGGGTTTTGGAGAACATCAGGTAGGTTAAGGGGGACGTTTGGGTGGATTCATGGTATTTGGGTTTTTCTTTCGTTTTGGGGTGATCCTGTTCTTGTTTGGGGTGTTTTGAACGTGTTTTGGGGTCTCCGTTGGGTTTTGTTGTGTTCTTGTTGGTCATTATATTAAATAGGAGTGGATTGTGGGTTTTGGAGAAGATCAGGTAGGTTTAGGGTGGTTTTGGGGTGGATCTATGGTATTGGTGGATTTTCTTCAAGTTTTTTGTGTGATCCCGTTCTTGTTTGGGGTGTTTTGGACGTGTTTTGGGGTCTCCGTTGTGTTTCGTTGGGTTTTCCATGGTCATCATGGTGGAAAAGGGTAAATTGTGGGTTTTGGAGAACATCAGGTAGGTTTAGGGTGGTTTTGGGGTGGATCTATGGTTTTGGCGTATTTTCTTCCAGATTTGGGGGTGATGCCGATATTTTTTGGGGTGTTTTTGACGTGTTTTGGGTCTCCGTTGTGTTTCATTGGGTTTTCCATGGTCATCATGGTGGAAAAGAGTAAATTGTGGGTTTTGCAGAACATCAGGTAGGTTTAGGGTGTCTTTGGGGTGGATCTATGGTATTTGGGGTTTTCTTCTATTTTTTGGCATGAAGCTGTTCTTGTTTGGGGTGTTTTTGATGTGTTTTGGGGTCTCCGTTGGGTTTTGTTGTGTTCTTGTTGGTCATTATGTTAAATAGGAGTGGATTGTGGGTTTTGGAGAAGATCAGGTAGGTTTAGGGTGGTTTTGGGGTGGATCTATGGTTTTGGGGGATTTTCTTCCATTTTTGGGGGTGATGCCATTCTTGTTTGGGGTGTTTTTTAAGGTTTTTGGGTCTCTGTTTGGTTTTGTTGGGTTCTCATTGGTCATCATGGTGGAAAAGGGTAAATTGTGGGTTTTGGAGAAGATCAGGTAGGTTTAGGGTGGTTTTGGGGTGGATCTATGGTTTTGGCGTATTTTCTTCCAGTTTTGGGGGTGATGCCGATATTTTTTGGGGTGTTTTTGACGTGTTTTGTGGTCTCCATTAGGTTTTGTTGTGTTCTTGTTGGTCATTATGTTAAATAGGAGTGGATTGTGGGTTTTGGAGAAGATCAGGTAGGTTTAGGGTGGTTTTGGGGTGGATCTATGGTTTTGGGGGATTTTCTTCCAGTTTTGGGGGTGATGCCATTCTTGTTTGGGGTGTTTTTTAAGGTTTTGGGGTCTCTGTTTGGTTTTGTTGGGTTTCTCGTTGTCATCATGGTGGAAAAGGGTACATTGTGGGTTTTGGAGAACATCAGGTAGGTTTAGGGTGTCTTTGGGGTGGATCTATGGTATTTGGGGTTTTCTTCTATTTTTTGGCATGAAGCTGTTCTTTTTTGGGGTGTTTTTT